>NW_024070201.1:54437405-54588149 GCF_014754425.2 Oryx dammah | reverse complement strand
CTGCTGCTGCTGCTGCTGCTGCTGCTGCTGCTGCTGCTGCTGCTGCTGCTGCTGCTGCTGCTGCTAAGTCGCTTCAGTCGTGTCCGACTCTGCACGACCCCATAGACGGCAGCCCACCAGGCTCCCCCAGCCCTGGGATTCTCCAGGCAAGAACACTGGAGTGGTTGCCATTTCCTTCTCCAATGCATGAAAGTGAAAAGTGAAAGTGAAGTCACTCAGTCATGTCTGACTCTAGCGACCCCATGGACTGCAGCCTACCAGGCTCCTCCGTCCATGGGATTTTCCAGGCAAGAGCACTGGAGTGGGGTGCCATTGCCTTCTCCGGGACAACACTGTGGAGGTTCTTCAAAGATTAAAAAAATAGAAGAAAAAATAAATATTATAATTTGGTAATTCCACTTCTGGTTGTACAAAACAAAATGAAATCACTATTTTGAAGAGATATTCCACCTCCTTGTTCACAATAGGCAAAAATGAAAGCTATATAAATGTCCACTGATGGATAAATGGATAAAGGCAATATAATATATGTAAAATGGAATATTACTTAACTATTTATTTCTTCATTTAAGTGAGTATGTATTGACCCTGTACTAGGTATCAACTTATATACAAAAATGCCAAGGAAGGCTCACTGGAAAGAATGGGAGCTGGATCTGGTCTCAGTGGGAAAGAGAGGTATGATTCACTAGCAATATTAATTATGACCATGGTATTAGGTTTGGGCATAGATGTGCTATACATGAGGAATGGCAATTTTACTTTCTGTGTTCAGCACTCTGAGAAGGTGAATATATATAACAGGCTCACAAATCCACTGCTGTTACAGTATAAAAAGGATTCTGGAGAAAAAGTGACAAGTCTTACTCATCATTAATTATTGTAACTGAACAAACAAGTAAAGAAAACTGGCTCTCTGCTCTACATGCTTTTATAAACTACTGTTCATAGCCATGGAATCATCATCATTCCAACACCAAGGGCAACAAGAAAATATGCTAGGCAAACCTAGGCTACCACAGTTCTAGAACAGGAATGAACAATCTGACTGAAATGGCTAATATGACCCAGTTTCTCTGGTAATTATATGACACTTTGCTTGGATAAGATGGTGAAAGCATAACCAAATTATCAATTTAAAAAACAAAATACACAGTTTCCATACGATCTTGATATCCCATTCCTAGGATGTATCTGGAAAAAACTATACCTCAAAAAGATACAGGTACCCCAGTGTTCACTGTAGCACTATTTACAATGACCAAGACATGGAAAAAAACCTAAATGTCCATTGACAGATTAATGGATAAAAAGATGTGGTCCATACATAAAATGGAATATTCAGTTCAGTTCAGTTCAGTCTCTCAGTCGTGTCCGACTCTGCGACCCCATGAACCGCAGCACGCCAGGCCTCCCTGTCCATCTCCAACTCCCGGAATTCACCCAAACCCATGTCCATTGAGTCGGTGATACCTTCCAACCATCTCGTCCTCTGTCATCCCCTTCTCTTCCTGCCCTCAATCTTTCCCAGCATCAGGGTCTTTTCAAATGAGTCAGCTCTTTTCATCAGGTAGCCAAAGAATTGGAGTTTCAGCTTCAGCATCAGTCCTTCCAATGAACACCCAGGACTGATCTCCTTTAGGATGGACTGGTTGGATCTCTTTACAGTCCCAAGGACTCTCAAGAGTCTTCTCCAACACCACAGTTCAAAAGCATCAATTCTTCGGTGCTCAACTTTCTTTATAGTCCAACTCTCACATCCATACATGACCACCAGAAAAACCATAGCCTTTACTAGATGGACCTTTTTTGGCAAAATAATGTCTCTGCTTTTTAATATGCTATCTAGGTTGGTCACAACTTTCCTTCCAAGGAGTGTCTTTTAATTTCATGGCTGCAATCACCATCTGCAGTGATTTTGGAGCCCAAAAAAATAGTCAGCCACTGTTTCCACTGTTTCCCATCATTTGCCATGAAATGATGGGACCAGATGCCGTGACCTTAGTTTTCTGAATGTTGAGCTTTAAGCCAACTTTTTCACTCTCCTCTTTCACTTTCATCAAGAGGCTCTTTAGTTCTTCTTCACTTTCTACTCAGCCATAAAAAAGAATAAAATAATGCCATTTTCAGCAACATGGATGGACCTAGAGATTATCACTACCTGGGAAGCCATAATATGCACATACTAAGAGAAGTCAGACAAAGACAAATATCATATCACTTATATGTGAAATCTAAAAAGATACACATTAACTTATTTGTAAAACATAAAGAGACTCACAGACATACAAAACAAATTTATGGTTACCAAAGAAGAAAAGGGAGGATGGATAAATCAGGAGGTTGTTATTAACATATATGCACTACTATATATAAAATAGGTAACCAACAAGGACTTACTGTATTGCATAGGAAATTATACTCAATATTTTGTAATTACTATATCAGAAAAGAATCTGGAAAAGAATATATATTCCATATAGATAGATAGATAGATAGATAGATAGATAGATAGATAGATAGACAGACACACATACACACAACCTAGATAGCATATTCAAAAGTAGAGACATTACTTTGCCAACAAAGGTCTGTCTAGTCAAGGCTATGGTTTTTCCAATGGTCATGGATGTGAGAGTTGGACTCTAAAGAAAGCTGAGCGCTAAAGAAATGATGCTTTTGAACTGTGGTGTTGGAGAAGACTCTTGAGAGTCCCTTGGACTGCAAGGAGATCCAACCAATCCATCCTAAAGGAGATCACTCCTGGGTGTTCATTGGAAAGACTGATGTTGAAGCTGAAACTCCAATTCTTTGGCCACCTAATGTGAAGAGCTGACTCATTGGAAAATACCCTGATGCTGGGAGGGACTGGGGGCAGGAGGAGAAGGGGACGACAGAGGATGAGATGGCTGGATGGCATCACCAACTCGATGGACGTGAGTCTGAGTGAACTCCGGGAGTTGGTGATGGACAGGGAGGCCTGGCGTGCTGCGATTCATGGGGTCGCAAAGAGTCAGACATGATTGAGCGACTGAACTGAACTGAACACACATACATACATTGTTGTTGTTGCAGTTTAGTCACTAAGTCTTGTCTAATTCTTTTGCAACCCCATAAACTATAGCCCGTCAGGCTCCTCCAGAATACTGGAGTGGGTTGCCATTTCCTTTTCCAGGGGATCTAGAATCACTGTGTTGTACACCTGTAAGTCAATTATCCTTCAATAAAAAATTATAAATGATAATTCAGAAAAATACTATAACTATTTAAAATAAAAATGGAAGTATCAGTAATATTCTGAATGCCTGATGAAGTGCTTTCACAGCAATACAAACAATTACTTGTCTCCTACCACCTATGGATTCTTAAAATTTAAGTTAAGGCTTCTAGGAGAGATATAAATAGGTCAGTAGTGATAAAATGGGTAGAGGAAAAGATAGTTGGCATAAATTTGGGGAAATGATAAAAGTAAAACAAAAGGTACATTATACAATTTAGAGAAATAAAGTAGGTTCTAGAATCATGAAGGATGGGCTTTATAATAATTGAAATATCTATTATGGTAGATACTAAAGGGCAGTTTCTTAGAGTCTAGATGGTTTGATCTAAAGAACCGCTGGAAGCAGGCATGGATACCTGTCCCAGTACTATTGCCTGGAGAATTCCATGGACTGAGGAACCCGGCAGGTGCAGTCCATGCAATCAAAAATAGCCGGACACAACTGAGCTACTCACACACACACACACACACACACACACACACACACGGAGGTTTAACTACTTAATAATTTCTACCTTCTATACCTCTGAAAAGTCTGCCCAAATCCTGTAGTGTTCCCTCTTTCAAGCAATCCTTGAAAGAATGTGGTTACATGGAAACGTGATTTTGCATAAGAACCAGAGTTAGAATTGCCTAAGTGATTTTTCAGCAAAACACTGAGGGTATGATATCTTACATCATAAGACAGTCTCATTTTTTCTAGCATGGGTTTTAGTTTTTGAACATGAAGACACTTTGGGAAAAAAAAGAATATATATATATATATACATATATATATATCATGTATATACACACTATATATCTCCAGTCATCATCCCTCTGTACTCATAATACTACTGTATTTTGATTATCAATATATGACATATTCATATAAAACTACTTGAAATTTTCTAATGCTTAAATATTACATTTTATTAATCACATACTTCAAAGTCTCTTCATATAGTTGTGGAAAATGTTACTAACTTGCTCTAAGACAGGTGGATCTATAAATCATACAAAATTACTTGAAATGGTCCATATACTCATAAACCAGCAAGTACTATTCTCCAGTATATTAAAAATAAGATTTTACTGTTAAAAATAATACATATGGGCAAACTTTGTCAACAAACTCACTTCAATGTCCTTTTCCACGAGAGATGTAGGTACACACATCTCCCGAGGTCTGAAAATGTCAGTGATAAAGAATCTTTCCTTAATGTGGACACTAAAGAACTGGACCCCTGAGCACATGTCTACTCTCGGGTCTTTGGTCAGAATGGGACTGCCAGTCTTTTTTTTTAGTTAAGAAGCAATGTATTCTCCTCTTTCCACCTAACAGTTTGACTGAGGCAAAACTGACATAAAACATTGAGTAAGATGGAGATGTTACCTAACTTAGTTCTAAACTTCAAATTCTTTCATGAAGTATTTTCCATGATATCTTAGCTAATACTTACATTCAGAATATTTTTCTGTAAATCTTTGGAAATATCAGTCCAAACTTGTTACTCATGTCGTCTTTCTGATACCTAGAACACATCCTCCAATATTTTTCTCCTTAGAGTAGGAACGTAAGAGGGCAGGAAACAGCACACAGAAACGCGCTTCCTGTTGACTGGTCTAACTCCGAATATTTTTCTCTTAATCTGGATCACTTTGTCTCCAATATTATAGTAACCACTCACTTGCCAGTGGTTACAATAAACTCAAATCTGGTCCTTTATTCATTCTAAAATATAAACTGCATTCGCAAAACTTTGTCTTCTTCAGTAAAGCCTAAATTTGCTATAATGTGCCTTGGATTCTCTTAACAGGCCAAAGTCACTTGATTTTATTTTGAAAATAGTTAAACTTATTTTGAATCACTGCAATTTTAATGGTATCATCAATACATTTTCAAACAAGTATAATAAGCTTGCTTTTTACACAGGTTTTAGGATATGTAGAAATTCCCAAATGGCCAATTGTTATGAATTGTAATTGTTTATAACAATTTGTAATCTATAACAATTGAATAATTGTTATGTGAAATATCACACAACATCAGTGACGTGTCACAATATCAGTGAAAATATCAGACAACGTATCTCCACTGTCTCAGAGGCTTTGCTCTTGGATGCACTGTGTGAAACACTTCCCCAGACATAGATTTATCATTTTTCCAGGTTCAGAATGACTCTTTGAGCCCACAGGTTTATACTCTTATCTTTTCCATTGAACCAACCATTCAACTAACTAAATAAATTACCATAGACTCCCCTTGAATTAGCAAAAGAAATTTTAAAAATCTAAGAGTAACAAGACAGCAAAGTATCCGAAAATTTTAGAAAATTCTGGACTATATGATGGAGGTGAGTGTTAAATAGACTGAATAATTGGCAATTCCATGATAACAAAAAGGAAGTTGCCTCAAAATAAAGAAAGTTTGACTCAGGATGACCATGGACAAATCCTCCCCAGTTGAGAGCCGGAGATACTGAAATTAAGACGGGATATGCTCCTTTTTCTCAATCATCATTTGATTCTAAACTTCCAATAAGAAAATAATTATATACCTAAAAACTTTTTAATAATTATGCTCTTTTTGCACTAGCTAGTAAATCTAGTACATGTTCATTGAAATGACAATCATGAATATCATTTCATTCTTATTCTGAGCAGAAAATTTTCAATAATTCACTAAATATGTAGCTTATCATATGTTTTTCTAGATATTCCTTTATTAGATTATTGCCATTCCTCTTTATTCATACTTCAATAAGAACATACTGCTTTTATAAACAAAGCATGTCGGTTGTTTTATGTGGGTGACTTGTGCCTAATACTTTTTCAATGTCTATTAAGATGATTTCCCTTTTAATGTGATTGTTAAATTTAAAACTAATTTTTATTCCTATACTAAGTTCAACACTGACCTTGATGTAATGATTATTTTCATGTATCAATGGATTTAAATGCTAAGGTTGCACCTATGTTTATAAGATAGCTCAGCATGCAATTCTCTTTCTTTAGTCCTTATAAGAAGTGGCATTGAAGATGATACTGTCCTTCTGTAAAATAATTAAAACTATTATTTTTCCTGTTCTCTGGAAGAATTTTTTTTTAACTAGTATTATTCTTCCTTAAATGTTTGGTAAACTAACTTGGGAAACCATCCGGAATTTGAAGTTTTCTTGCTTTGAAAATTCTTAATTATTGATCTAATCTCTTTACTAGATAGAGAATTTGTTTTTTCCCCCTGAATCCCTGAGTCAGTTGTGGAATGTTGTCTTTCCCAAGGTACTTTCCTTTTCTATGTACTTTTAAAAATTCTTTTGCATAATGCTATTCATCACTCAACTCAATGAACATGAATTTGAGTAAACTCCGGGAAATAAATGAAGGATAGGGAAGCCTGCTTTGCTGTAGATCATGGGGTCGCGAATAATCAAATATAACTTAGAGAATAAACAACAATTCATAATATGGGTTTCCCTGGTGGCTTAATGATAAAGAATCCGCCTGCCAATGCTGGAGACACAGGTACAATCTCGGGGTCAGTAGCATGCCCAGCAGAAGGAAACTGCAAATCACTCCAGAATTCTTGCCTGGGAAATCCCATGGAAAGGGGAGCCTGGACAGAGGCTGGCAATGTCCACGGGGTCACAAAGAGAGTTCCACATGACCTGGTAACCAAACAACCACCACCAAATTCATAATAGCCTCTCCATATGCTTTTGATGTATGTAAGATCTGAAGTTATTTCCAGTTTTTATTCTTACTGTTGACAATTTATGCCTTCTTTCCTTTGATTTGTTTAGGGTATTTTTATTTTTATTTATCTTTTTCAACACAACAGCAAACTTTGTTGATTTTCTCTTTTATTTATTTCTTTTATATATCAGTTTCTACTTTTACTTTTAAAATTTCTTCTTCCTATTTTTTTTTTTTTTTTGGAATCAATTTACTGTTGTTTATTCTAGACTCCTAAGAGGCATACACAGATTTTCAATCTTTCTTCTTTTCTAAAGTATAAATTTAATGTTAATTTTCCTCTAAACATGGCTTTAACAATATCTCACGTTTAGTTGATAGTTCTTAATACTTTGCTATTAATAGTTAATATACTTTGTGTTAAAAATTAATATTATCATTTTTACTCAATTCAAATTATTTCCTAATTTGCATTATGATTTCTTCCTTGAACTACAGGCTACTTAGTACTTGCTTAATTTGAAAATTTGGACCCTTCCTTCCTTCTTTCTTTTCCATTTGTTGGTTTTACTGACAAGTTGGGTTTTAACATGGCCAGGAATCATGATTTCCATCTTTGGACTTTTACTGAAACTTATTTAAGACCCAGCATAAGATCTTTGGTGCAATGTTCTTACAGGCCAGCAAGGCCATCTGTTAACCATACTGTCTAAACTTCCAAACACTTGGTGATTTTTATCTGCATGTTTCACAAATAACTGGGAAATCTGTCTTACAATCTTCCACTATGAATGCGTATTTATCTGTTTCCTTTGTGTCATGTTTGCCTTGAGTAATCTGAGAATATGTTATTAGTCCACATGCAAAGCTGTAACACTTTATAGTGGATTTAACCTTTTTTCTTAAGAAATGATATATTCCTTCTTATATCTATTAAAATTTGTTAACTTATAGTTGTTTATCTGATAGTCATTTAGCAACATCAGGCTGGTTTTTGCTAATATTTGTAGAGTATAACATTTTTCCATCTCTTTACTTTCAAGCATTTTGTATTCTATATTACAGTTTTGACTCTTCTAAGGAAAATAGGACAAGGTTTTTAAAAATCTCAGTGACAGCCTTTGTGTTTTAATTGTTCTTAATGTATTACATTAGATGTAGTTACTGATATATTTAAGATTAAATCTACCATTTTTTTTTTAATTGCTTAACCTTCTGGACAAACCAATGGTTTTTTTGTTTTGTTTTGTTTCTCTGCTATTCTTCTTTTCCCATAATGCTATTATACATACTTTAATCTTTGCTTAGTGATCACCATAATACAGAATACTTTAATAAATTGACACTTTTGCCACTTCTTTAAAAGAACTTAGAACTTTTAGACTTCCTTAATCTGTCTCCTGCCTTTTGGGGCTGTAACTCTAATTGTGTATATATGTTTAATCACTACAAGAACATATTATCATGGTTTCAGTTCTATTTATTCAAATATTTAACCTGTTCTTTGTTCTTGGCTTCTTTTCTGCAATTTCATACTTTTCTAAAACTTCTCTCAGATTTTTTTTATCTAAATAACTGCCTTTGTAGTTTTATTATGGGGTTTTGTTTTTTTGTTGTTTTTTTTTTTTAATTTTTATTTTACAATTCTGTATTGGTTTTGGCATAGATTGACATGAATCCACCACAGGTGTACATGCGTTCCCAAACATGAGCCCCCCTCCCACCCCCCTCCCCACAACATCTCTCTGGGTCATCCCCGCGCGTCAGCCCCAAGCGTGTCATACCTGCATCAGACATAGACTGGCATTTCGATTCTTACATGATATTATACATGTTTCAATGCCATTCTCCCAAATCATCACACCCTCTCCCTCTCCCTCTGAGTCCAAAAGTCCGCTATACACATCTGTGTCTTTTTTGCTGTCCTGCACACAGGGTCATCATTGCCATCTTCCTAAATTCCATATATATGTGTTAGTATACTGTATTGGTGTTTTTCTTTCTGGCTCACTTCACTCTGTATAATCGGCTCCAGTTTCATCCATCTCAGCAGAACTGATTCAAATGTATTCTTTTTAATGGCTGAGTAATATTCCATTGTGTATATGTACCACAGCTTTCTTATCCATTCATCTACTGATGGACATCTAGGTTGTTTCCATGTCCTGGCTATTATAAACAGTGCTGCAATGAACATTGGGGTACATGTGTCTCTTTCAATTCTGGTTTCCTCTGTGTGTATGCCCAACAGTGGGATTGCTGGGTCATAAGGCAGTTCTATTTGCAATTTTTTAAGGAATCTCCACACTGTTCTCCATAGTGGCTGTACTAGTTTGCATTCCCACCAACAGTGTAGGAGGGTTCCCTTCTCTCCACATCCTCTCCAGCATTTATTGCTTGCAGATTTTTGGATCGCAGACATTCTGACTGGTGTGAAGTGGTACCTCATTGTGGTTTTGATTTGCATTTCTCTAATAATGAGTGATGTTGAGCATCTTTTCATGTGTTTGTTGGCCATCCGTATGCCTTCTTTGGAGAAATGTCTATTTAGTTCTTTGGCCCATTTTTTGATTGGGTCGTTTATTTTTCTGGAATTGAGCTGCAGGAGTTGCTTGTATATTTTTGAGATTAGTTGTTTGTCAGTTGCTTCATTTGCTATTATTTTCTCCCATTCGGAAGGCTGTCTTTTCACTTTGCTTATGTTTTCCTTTGTTGTGCAGAAGCTTTTAATTTTAATTAGATCCCATTTGTTTATTTTTGCTTTTATTTCCAGAATTCTGGGAGGTGGATCATAGAGGATCCTGCTGTGGTTTATGTCGGAGAGTGTTTTGCCTATGTTCTCCTCTAAGAGTTTTATAGTTTCTGGTCTTACATTTAGATCTTTAATCCATTTTGAGTTTATCTTTGTGTGCGGTGTTAGAAAGTGATCTAGTTTCATTCTTTTACAAGTGGTTGACCAGTTTTCCCAGCACCACTTGTTAAAGAGATTGTCTTTACTCCATTGTATATTCTTGCCTCCTTTGTCAAAGATAAGGTGTCCATATGTATGTGGATTTATCTCTGGGCTTTCTATTTTGTTCCATTGATCTATATGTCAGTCTTTGTGCCAATACCATACTGTCTTGATTACTGTGGCTTTGTAGTAGAGCCTGAAGTCAGGCAAATTGATTCCTCCAGTTCCATTCTTCTTTCTCAAGATTGCTTTGGCTATTCGTGGTTTTTTGTATTTCCATACAAATCTTGAAATTATTTGTTCTAGTTCTGCGAAAAATATCGCCGGTATCTTGATAGGGATTGCATTGAATTTGTAAATTGCTTTGGGTAATATACTCATTTTCACTATATTGATTCTTCCGATCCATGAGCTTGGTATATTTCTCCATCTATTAGTGTCCTCTTTGATTTCTTTCATCAGTGTTTTATAGTTTTCTGTATATAGGTCTTTAGTTTCTTTAGGTAGATATATTCCTAAGTATTTTATTCTTTTTGTTGCAATGGTGAATGGAATTGTTTCCTTAATTTCTTCTTCTACTTTCTCATTATTAGTGTATAGGAATGCAAGGGATTTCTGTGTGTTGATTTTATATCCTGCAACTTTACTATATTCATTAATTAGCTCTAGTAATTTTCTGGTAGAGTCTTTAGTGTTTTCTATGTAGAGGATCATGTTATCTGCAAACAGTGAGAGTTTTACTTCTTCTTTTCCAATTTGGATTCCTTTTATTTCTTTTTCTGCTCTGATTGCTGTGGCTAAAACTTCCAGAACTATGTTGAATAGTAGTGGTGAAAGTGGACACCCTTGTCTTGTTCCTGACTTAAGGGGAAATGCTTTCAATTTTTCACCATTGAGGATAATGTTTGCTGTGGGTTTGTCATATATAGCTTTTATTATATTGAGGTATGTTCCTTCTATTCCTGCTTTCTGGAGAGTTTTTATCATAAATGGATGTTGAATTTTGTCAAAGGCCTTCTCTGCATCTATTGAGATAATCATATGGTTTTTATTTTTCAATTTGTTAATGTGGTGAATTACATTGATTGATTTGCGGATGTTGAAGAATCCTTGCATCCCTGGGATAAAGCCCACTTGGTCATGGTGTATGATCTTTTTAATGTGTTGTTGGATTCTGGTTGCTAGAATTTTGTTGAGGATTTTTGCATCTATGTTCATCAGTGATATTGGCCTGTAGTTTTCCTTTTTTGTAGTATCTTTGTCAGGTTTTGGTATTAGGGTGATGGTGGCCTCATAGAATGAGTTTGGAAGTTTCCCTTCCTCTGCGATTTTCTGGAAGAGTTTGAGTAGGATAGGTGTTAACTCTTCTCGAAATTTTTGGTAGAATTCAGCTGTGAAGCCGTCTGGACCTGGGCTTTTGTTTGCTGGAAGATTTCTGATTACAGTTTCAATTTCCGTGCTTGTGATGGGTCTGTTAAGATTGTCTATTTCTTCCTGGTTTAGTTTTGGAAAATTGTATTTTTCTAAGAATTTGTCCATTTCTTCCAGGTTGTCCATTTTATTGGCATATAATTGCTGATAGTAGTCTCTTATGATCCTTTGTATTTCTGTGTTGTCTGTTGTGATCTCTCCATTTTCATTTCTAATTTTATTGATTTGATTTTTCTCTCTTTGCTTCTTGATGAGTCTGGCTAATGGTCTGTCAATTTTATTTATCCTTTCAAAGAACCAGCTTTTGGCTTTGTTGATTTTTGCTATGGTCTCTTTTGTTTCTTTTGCATTTATTTCTGCCCTAATTTTTAAGATTTCTTTCCTTCTGCTAACTCTGGGGTTCTCTAATTCTTCCTTTTCTAGTTGCTTTAGGTGTAGAGTTAGGTTATTTATTTGACTGTTTTCTTGCTTCTTGAGGTATGCCTGTATTGCTATGAACTTTCCTCTTAGCACTGCTTTTATAGTGTCCCACAGGTTTTGGGTTGTTGTGTTTTCATTTTCATTAGTTTCTATGCATATTTTGATTTCTTTTTTGATTTCTTCTGTGATTTGTTGGTTATTCAGAAGCGTGTTGTTCAGCCTCCATATGTTGGAATTTTTAATAGGTTTCCTCCTGTAATTGAGATCTAATCTTAGTGCATTATGGTCAGAAAAGATGCTTGGAATGATTTCGATTTTTTTGAATTTATCAAGGTTATATTTATGGCCCAGGATGTGATCTATCCTTGAGAAGGTTCCATGAGCACTTGAGAAAAAGGTGAAATTCATTGCTTTGGGGTGAAATGTCCTATAGATATCAATTAGGTCTAACTGGTCTCATGTATCATTTAAAGTTTGCGTTTCTTTGTTAATTTTCTGTTTAGTTGATCTGTCCATATGTGTGAGTGGGGTATTAAAGTCTCCCACTATTATTGTGTTGTTGTTAATTTCCTCTTTCATACTTGTTAGCATTTGTCCTACATATTGCGGTGCTCCTATATTGGGTGCATATATATTTATAATTGTTATATCTTCTTCTTGGATTGATCCTTTGATCATTATGTAGTGGCCTTCTTTGTCTCTTTTCACCGCCTTTGTTTTAAAGTCTATTTTATCGGATATGAGTATTGCCACTCCTGCTTTCTTTTGGTCTCTATTTGCATGGAATATCTTTTTCCAACCCTTCACTTTCAGTCTGTATGTGTCCCTTGTTTTGAGGTGGGTCTCTTGTAAGCAGCATATAGAGGGTTCTTGTTTTTGTATCCAATCGGCCAGTCTTTGCCTTTTGGTTGGGGCATTCAATCCATTTACGTTTAAGGTAATTATTGATAAGTATGATCCCGTTGCCATTTGTTTTATTATTTTGGGTTCGGGTTTATACTCCCTTTTTGTTTCCTGTCTAGAGAGTATCCTTTAGAATTTGTTGGAGAGCTGGTTTGGTGGTGCTGAATTCTCTCAGCTTTTGCTTGTCTGTAAAACTTTTGATTTCTCCTTCGTATTTGAATGAGATCCTTGCTGGGTATAGTAATCTGGGCTGTAGGTTATTTTCTTTCATCACTTTAAGTATGTCTTGCCATTCCCTCCTGGCCTGAAGAGTTTCTATTGAGAGATCAGCTGTTATCCTTATGGGAATCCCCTTGTGTGTTATTTGTTGTTTTTCCCTTGCTGCTTTTAATAATTGTTCTTTGTGTTTGATCTTTGTTAATTTGATTAATATGTGTCTTGGGGTGTTTCGCCTTGGGTTTATCCTATTTGGGACTCTCTGGGTTTCTTGGACTTGGGTGATTATTTCCTTCCCCATTTTAGGGAAGTTTTCAACTATTATCTCCTCAAGGATTTTCTCATGGTCTTTCTTTTTGTCTTCTTCTTCTGGGACTCCTATAATTCGAATGTTGGAGCGTTTCATATTGTCCTGGAGGTCTCTGAGATTGTCCTCATTTCTTTTAATTCGTTTTTCTTTTTTCCTCTCTGATTCATTTATTTCTACCATTCTGTCTTCTATTTCACTAATCCTATCTTCTGCCTCCGTTATTCTATTATTTGTTGCCTCCAGAGTGTTTCTGATCTCATTTATTGCATTATTCATTGTATATTGACTCTTTTTTATTTCTTCTAGGTCCTTGTTGAACCTTTCTTGCATCTTCTCAATCCTTGTCTCTAGGGTATTTATCTGTGATTCCATTTTGACTTCAAGGTTTTGGATCATTTTCACTATCAATATTCGGAATTCTTTCTCAGGTAGATTCCCTATCTCTTCCTCTTTTGTCTGGTTTGGTGGGCATTTCTCCTGCTCCTTTACCTGTTGGGTATTCCTCTGTCTCTTCATCTTGGTTATATTGCTGCGTTTGGAATGGCCTTTTTATATTCTGGTAATTTGTGGAGTTCTCTTTATTGTGGAGCTTCCTCACTGTGGGTGGGGTTGTATCAGTGGCTTGTCCAGGTTTCCTGGTTAGGGAAGCTTGTGTTTGAGGTCTGGTGGGTGGAGCTGGGTTTCTTCTCTCTGGAGTGCAGTGGAGTGACCAGTAATGGGTTATGAGACGTCTAAAGTTTTGGAGTAACTTTGAACTGCCTGTATATTGAAGCTCAGGGGTGTGTTCCTGTGTTGCTGGAGAATTTGTGTGATATGTCTTGCTCTGGAACTTGTTGGCCCTTGGGTGGAGCTTTGTTTCAGTGTAGGTTTGGAGGCATTTGATGAGCTCCTATTGCTTAATGTTCCCTGAATTCAGGAGTTCTCTGATGTTCTCAAGCTTTGGACTTAAGCCTCCTGCTTCTGGTTTTCGGTTTTATTTTTACGGTGGTCTCTGGACTTCTCCTTCTATACAGCACCAATGATATAGCATCTAGGCTAAAGATGAAAGGTTTCTCCACATTGAGGGGCACCCAGAGAGGTTCACTGGGTTACATGGAGAAGAGAAGAGGGAGGAGGTAGTTAGAGGTGACTGGGATGAGATGCGGTGAGATCAAAAGAGGAGAGAGCAAGCTAGTCAATAGTCACTTCTTTATGTGCACTCCATAGTCTGGACCTCTCAGAGGTATTCACGGAGTTATACAGGGAAGAGGAGAGAGAGGAAGTAAACAGAGGTGGCCAGGAGGGTAAGAGAGAGGAATGAAAAGGAGAGAGACAGGTCCAGCCAGTAATCAGTTCCTTAGGTGCTCTCCACCATCTAGAACACACAGAGAATCACTGAGTTGGATATAGGAGAGATGGGGGCAGGGGGGGAGAGACAGAGGCCACCTGGTGGAGAAAAAGGAGAGTCCCAAAGGAGGAGAGAGTGGTCACGCCAGTAATCTCGCTGTCAGGTAAGATTGGGTTATGAAATGTACAAGATTGACAACAAAAACCGAAAAGCAAAGATTAAAAACCTAGAGTAGAGGTTAGATTTTCAAAAATACAATGTTAAAGAGATGAAGCAGAAGGAAGAAAGAAAAAAAAGAGAAAAGATTAAAAAAAATAATATTAAGAAAAAGAAATATGGAAAAAAAATAAGGAAAAAAAATATATATATAAGAAAAAAAAAAAAAACCCCAAGATTAAAAAAGAAATACCAACAACCACGCGAAGACTATATATGGTGTGTGCTTTAAAAAAGTAGAGTCTTTTTTTTTTTGAAAAGTAATAGTTATAGAAATATAAAGTATTGAAATAGAAGACTTAACAGTTAAAAAAAAAAAAGTTTGAGAAAAAAAAGAAAAAAAAAGCAAAAAAAAAAAAAAATGATTGTAAAAATCGTGAAGATATATCTGGCCCTTCTCTGATGTTGTGGGCCGTGTTGGTCACTTCCAAGGCGTTTCCCTCTGTTTAACTTCTGTTTGCTGGTCTCTTCAGGGTCTGAATTCCGTCCTGACACATGGGGGCGGTGGTGGACACTTTTTTTTTTTTTTTTTAGGCTCACTAGTTCAGTCGCGCTGTGGGGAGGGGGGAATGCTGCAAACAAATAGCACTGTCGTGGGCACACAGCGTCTCAACCCCGCTGGACCTGTCTCCCGCCACGACGCACAAACCGCTCCGGCTCCACGGAGCTCAGCCAGGAACCATCCGAGGCCGGCCCCAGGCTTCGCGCACCTCCCCGGTCCAAGCCGCTCGGTTTTGGCGCCCAGGTAACCCTCAGAGGCACAAACTTGTTTGGGACTGCGCTCTGCGCCCCTCCCGGGTCCGAGCCACTCGGGAGCTTGGCGAGCGCGGTCGCCGGGACTTGTCCCCTTCTCTGTTTCTACTGCTCAGTTTTCTGGGTGTACTGCTGGCGCTCCTTGTGAGGCGGATGGTGACTGTCCTGCATCCCCTGAAGTCTCAGCTAAGAAGCCTGCCTGCCGCTTTTCAGGTGGTCTCTCCGGGGCTGCGATTGCCCCTTTCCAGCCCTTACAGCTCTGGCTGCCTGTCCCCGGCGGGGGATGGTCTGCAGCCGGCTATTTCCGTTCCGTCCTTTGTTCTGTGCGCGGTCCTGGCGGGGTCTTATGTTCCAGCTTTTCGCGTGGTAGCTATCCCCCAGTCTGGTTTGCTCGCCCAAGTTCGTTCGCTCTGGTTACGCGTGGGGCGTTTCTGCCCGCTTCTTACCGAGCGCGGCAGCCCGCGGCTCCCGCGCTTCCCTGCCCTGCCCCCACTTGCTAGCGGCGGCTGCAGGCGTCTGCGCGGCTTTTCCGCTGGGGGAGTTACTGTTGGGCTTGTAATCTGTTGGTTTTAATTATTTATTCGTTTTTCCTTCCTGTTATGTTGCCCTCTGTGTTTCCAAGGCTCGCCTTAGACTCGGCAGGTAGAGTGTTTCCTTGTGTTTGGAAACCTCTCTTCTTAGAATTCCCTTCCCGGGACGGGCTTCCCTTCCCGGGACGGAGCTCCCTCCCCACCTCCTTTGTCTCTTTTCTCGTCTTTTATATTTTTTCCTACCTGTTTTTGAAGACAATGATCTGCTTTTCTGGTTGCCTGATGTCCTCTGCCTGCATTCAGAGGTTGTTTTGTGGAGTTTGCTCCGCGTTGAAATGATCTTTTGAGGAATTTGTGAGGGAGAAAGTGGTCTTCCCTTCCTATTCCTCCGCCATCTTAGGACCGCCCCTTATTATGGGGTTTTGTAAGCCATGACACTTGTTCACTAAAGAGGCTGGCAGAGGCAGCAGCATCCAAAAGCACTGATACTTTGCCAAACACCATTTGTGACTCTTATGGGATGGAGTATGCTGCCTTACTTAGCTGATCTGAGAAAATCTGTTACATCATCAAGGACTCTCCCAAAGCAAAGAGAATCAGATTAGGGTCTTGCTCATGTAAGACTGCTGAGTACACATAATCTATCACTCTATTAGATGAAACTATAGATGGAAATGTAGTGTAAAGGTTTCTCAAACACTTCCATGTTCAGTTCAGTTCAGTTCAGTCGCTCAGTCGTGTCCAACTCTTTGCAACCCCATGAATAGCAGCACGCCAGGCCTCCCTGTCCATCACCAACTCCCGGAGTTCACTCAGACTCACGTCCATCGAGTTCGTGATGCCATCCAGCCATCTCATCCTCTGTCGTCCCCTTCTCCTCCTGCCCCCAATCCCTCCCAGCATCAACTCTTCCAATGAGTCAACCCTTCGCATGAGGTGGCCAAAGTACTGGAGCTTCAGCTTCAGCATCATTCCCTCCAAAGAAATCCCAGGGTTGATCTCCTTCAGAATGGACTGGTTGGATCTCCTTGCAGTCCAAGGGACTCTCAAGAGTCTTCTCCAACACCACAGTTCAAAAGCATCAATTCTTCGGTGCTCAGCCTTCTTCACAGTCCAACTCTCACATCCATACATGACCACTGGAAAAACCATAGCCTTGACTAGATGGACCTTTGTTGGCAAAGTAATGTCTCTGCTTTTGAATATGCTATCTAGGTTGCTCATAACTTTTCTTCCAAGGAGTAAGCGTCTTTTAATGTCATGGCTGCAATCACCATCTGCAGTGAGTTTGGAGCCCCAAAAAATAAAGTCTGACACTGTTTCCACTGTTTCCCCATCTATTTCCCATGAAGTGATGGGACCGGATGCCATGATCTTCATTTCCTGAATGTTGAGCTTTAAGCCAACTTTTTCACTCTCCACTTTCATCAAGAGGCTTTTTAGTTCCTCTTCACTTTCTGCCATAAGGGTGGTGTCATCTGCATATCTGAGGTTATTGATATTTCTCCCAGCAATCTTGATTCCAGCTTGTGCTTCTTCCAGCCCAGTGTTTCTCATGATGTACTCTGCATATAAGTTAAATAAGCAGGGTGACAATATACAGCCTTGACGTACTCCTTTTCCTATTTGGAACCAGTCTGTTGTTCCATGTCCAGTTCGAACTGTTGCTTCCTGACCTGCATATAGGTTTCTCAAGAGGCAGGTCAGGTGGTTTGGTATTCCCATCTCTTTCAGAATTTTCCACAGTTTATTGTGATCCACACAGTCAAAGGCTTTGGCATAGTCAATAAAGCAGAAATAGATGTTTTTCTGGAAGTCTCTTGCTTTTTCCATGATCCAGTGGATGTTGGCAATAGACATAATGAGGTAATAGAAGTTGATCTGTCTTTAGTGTTTATTTTATCTGAAGATGGCAAAGGTTTCAGTTAACTCTGTTGCCTTTTTTTGGTTTCCCTAATTGTTTTTGAATTTCCCTAAGAATACCTGATTAAATAGAGGCTACACATCACAGCTCTTTTCGTTGGAATCCAGTATTACATTACTAAAGCCCTACTGTGGTGGTGCTCGGATGTGGGGAGGAGGGAGTATACTATAACTACGTGATAAATTTCAGTCTTACAGGGTCTATGTCTCACTTAATTTTAAATAAGAAACACGTCCTCTCAAAATATATCTTAAATATTTGTATATTCATCTATAATGTCAAGGTACAAATGACAAAAAAAATTTATTCTTTGATAGATATACTTTTTCCCCTAAAATTTACCCAAAACTAATTTCTAATTAGTGGGAATATTATTCACTTAACTTCAGTTGTCTCATAGCCATTGTATATTGGATATATACAGGAAATGTTAATATCTTTTCCATGGCCACACCTCAGTCTTACAGAAGCAGAAATCACTGAACTACAGTTAGAAGCTAGATATTTCAACAGGCACCTATAAAATATCAGTAATGAGTCATATTTAGGAATAAGTGGATTAGATATCATTTGAGAATTCTTCAGTTTTTCAATGTTAGAATTTAAGATTCTAAAACTTTATATTGGCTAGCTCCCCCCAAAAATCAGTTAACATTAAAGAGCACCTTGTTCGCTGTTCAGTTGGCATATTGAGTGCAGCACTTTAATAGCATCGCCTTTGGGGATTTTAAATAATTCAGCTGGAATTCCATCATCTTCACTAAGTTTGTTCCTAATAATGCTTCCATAACACCCACTTGACTTCATACCAGGATGTCTGACTCTAGGTGAGTCAGACACCTAGATACCCACCTTGTGGTTATCCTGGTCATTAAGACTCTTGTTGTACAGTTCTGTTTATTCTTGCCACCTCTTCTCAATTTCTTCTTCTTTGGTTAGGTCCCTGCTGTATCTGTCATTTACTGTGCCCATTTTTACATGAAATATTGTTTTATTCCATATGGGAAGCCCAACATAAATTAGCTGAGTGGCCTAAAATCTCAAAATAAGCTATGAATATGAAAACCAAGACAAAGTTCAGCTTGAATCCTGAGGCTTTTAGAGTTTTTCAAAACTGGAAAAGGTCAGTTTTCATTTCAATCCCAAAGAAGGGTAATGCCAAAGAATATTCAAACTACCACACAATTGTGCTCATTTCACATGCTAGCAAGGTCATGCTCAAAATCCATCAAGAGAGGTTTCAACAGTACCTGAACTAAGAATTCCAGATGTACAATCTGGATTTACAAAAGGCAGAGGATCCAGAGATCAAATTGCCAACATCCACTGGATCATAGAAAAAACACAGGAATTCCAGAAGATCATCCACTTCTGCTTCACTGACTGTGCTAAAGCCTTTGACTGTGTTTATCACAACAAACTGTGGAAAATTCCTAAAGAGATGGTAATAGCAGACCACCTTCCTTACCTGTCTCCTGAGAAACCTGTATGCAGGTCAGGAAGCAACAGATATAACTGGACATAGAACAATGGACTGGTTCAAAATTGAGAAAGGAGTTCATCAAGGCTATATGTTGCCACCTTGCTTATTAGTGTTCTATGCAAAGTATACCACATGAAATGCAAGACTGGAAAAATCACAAGTTGGAATCAAGATTGCAGGGAGAAG
Organism: Oryx dammah; assembly: GCF_014754425.2. NCBI lineage: Eukaryota > Metazoa > Chordata > Mammalia > Artiodactyla > Bovidae > Oryx > Oryx dammah. The sequence continues at coordinate 54,568,539 of NW_024070201.1, read as the reverse complement.
TATCAGCAACCTCGGATATGCACATGATTCCACTCTTAATGGCAGAAAGCAAAGAGAAACTAAAGAGCCTCTTGATTAGTGTGAAACAGGAGAGTGAAAAAGCTGGTTTAAAATTCAACATTCAGATTCTTAGATCCTGGCATCCTGTCCCATCCCTTCATGCAAATAGATGGGGAGAAAATGGAAACAGTGACAGTTTTTCTTTTCTTGGTTCCAAAATAACTGTGGACAGTGACTGCGGCCGTGAAATCAAAAAATGCTTCCTCCTGGCTTTGGAAAAGGCAGAGGAACCAGAGATCAAATTGCCAACATCCGCTGGATCATCGAAAAAGCAAGAGAGTGCCAGAAAAACATCAACTTATGCTTTATTGATTAAGCCAAAGCCTTTGACTATGGATCACACAGAGAAGGCAATGGCACCCCACTCCAGTACTCTTGCCTGGAAAATCCCATGGACAGAGGAGCCTGGTGGGCTGCAGTCCATGGGGTCGCTAAGAGTCGGACATGACTTTACTTCCACTTTTCACTTTCATGCATTGGAGAAGGAAATGGCAACCCACTCCAGTGTTCTTGCCTGGAGAATCCCAGGGACGGGGAAGCCTGGTGGGCTTCCGTCTATGGGGTCGCACAGAGTCAGATATGACTGAAGCAACTTAGCTGTGTGGATCACAATAAACTGTGGGAAATTCTTCAAGAGATGGGAATGCCAGACCACCTGACCTGCCTCCTGAGAAATCTGTATGCAGGTCAAGAAGCGACAGAACTGGACATGGAACAACAGACTGGTTCCAAATCAGGAAAGGAGTACATCAAGGCTATATATTGTCATCATGCTTATTTAACTTATATGCAGAGTACATCATGAGAAATGGTGGGCTGGATGAAGCACAAACTGGAATCAAGATTGCTGGGAGAAATATCAATAACCTTAGATATGCAGATGAAACCACCCTTATGGCAGAAATTGAAGAAGAACTAAAGAACCTCTTGATGAAAGTATAAGAGGAGAGTGAAAAAGTTGGCTTAAAGCTCAACATTCAGAAAACTAAAATCATGGCATCTGGTCCCATCACTTCATGGCAAATGATGGGAAACAGTGGAAATAGTGGCTGACTATTTTTTGGAGCTCCAAAATCACTGCAGATGGTGACTGCAGCCACGAAATTAAAAGACGCTTGCTCCTTGGAAGTAAAATTATGACCAACCTAGACAGCATATTAAAAAGCAGAGTCATTACTTTGCCAACAAAGGTCCGTCTAGTCAAAGCTATGGTTTTTCCAGTGGTCAGGTATGGATGTGAGAGCTGAACCATAAGGAAGACTGAGCACCAAAGAATTGATGCTTCTCAACTGTGATGTTGGAGAAGACTCTTGAGAGTCCCTTGGACTGCAAGGAGGTCCAACTAGTCCATCCTAAAGGAGATCATTCCTGAGTGTTCATTGGAAGGACTGACAATGAAGCTGAAACTCCAATACTTTGGATGGGAAGAGCTGACTCATTTGAAAAGACCCTGATGTTGGGAAAGATTGCAGGCAGGAGGAGAAGGGGATGACAGAGGATGAGATGGTGGATAGCATCACCGACTCAATGGACATGAGTTTGGGTAAACTCCAGGAGTTGGTGATGGACAGGGAGGCCTGGCATGCTGAGGCCAAAAAGAGTCAGACACGATTGAGTGACTGAACTGAACTGAACTGCTCCTTAACCTAGATAGCATATTAAAAAGCAGAACCATCACTTTGCTGACTAAGATCCATATAGTCAAAGCTATGGGTTTTCCAGTAGTCATGTATGGATGTGAGAGTTGGACTATAAAGAAGGCTGAGCATCAAAGAACTGATGCTTTCAAACTGTGGTACTGGAGAAGACTAGTGAGAATCCCTTGGACAGCAAGGAAATCAAACCAATCAATCCTAAAGGAAATCAACCGTGGATACTCATTGGAAGGACTGATGCTGAAGCTGAAGCTCCAATATTTTGACCACCTGATGGGAAGACCCAACTCATTTGACAGACCCTGATGCTGGGAAAGATTGAGGGCAGGAGGAGAAGGCAGCAACCAAGGATGGGATGGTTGGCTATCATCTTTGACACAAGGCACATGAGTCTGAGCAAACTCCAGGAGACAGTACAGTACAAGAAGCCTGGTATGCTGCAGTCCCTGCGGTCACGGAATCAAATATGACTTAGTGCTTGAACAAAAACAGTCAAAAAAATCAGTAACAAAATTGAAATAGACTTCTTTTACTTGTTCAGTTCAGTTCAGTCGCTCAGTCGTGTCCGACTCTTTGCGACCCCATGAATTGCAGCACACAAGGCCTCCCTGTCCATCACCAACTCTCGGCATTCATTCAGACTCATGTCCATCGAGTCAGTGATGCCATCCAGCCATCTCATCCTCTGTTGTCCCCTTCTCCTCCAACTTTAACTCTTGAATGTTATTTTATCTCATTGTGGCTTTTGGTCTTAGATCTACTGATTGATCATTTTAACCGACCTAAGATAGTCTCCAGACATCATTCTTTACAACATTTCACAGTCATCAGATTCCCATACCATATTGAAGTCAGTCAAAACACTATGATCAATCAAATTGATTACATATTCAAATATATTTTCCCCAGCACCAACACTGCTCTTAGAGGAAAAAATGTTCTTATCTCATTACATTTATGATTCACATAAGTAATGCATAATCCCAAAGGCCTGGTTACTTTCTTCTCAAATTTCTCACATGAGCTTCTGAAAATTTGACTTCTGAGATGCAATCTCACACACCTATGTACATTTTCAAACTTTACTTAAAGCTGGGAATATGCAACTTGTGAGCACAAGTTTTAATAGAAGCAAAGGAAAGTTATTTATTTGAATGAGTTAGCTGAACATTCATTTTACTACAAACCGGAGCCACAAAAATCTTTTCTGTTAGGCCACTTCTGCACTTATCACATCATATGATTACTATCTTACACCAAAGATCCATTACGAGTGTTCTTAAAAATTTGTTTAGAGCCAAGCAATCAGGCATTTATAAGAAAGTCCTAGGGTAATATCATGATTAAATTTTTAAAGAACACAGAGGCTTCATAAAAGAAATTTGCAGGGAAAAAGGAGAAAGGAAACTTTTTTTTTCCTTGGAGGAGGACAGAGATCATTGTGGCCACTTGTGAAGTGGACTTTCAATTCTGTGTCATAAAAAGTCTTACAGTTCTGACTTGATCTAGGGCACTTAGGGTTAAGGATTGATATGCCTCTTAAAGTTCCTAGATTCATAAAGCTGCACATTATTATTTAATGAAGAATTTAAATTGCATATCTCTGTAGAGGAACAAAGATAGATGAAAGTATATTGGAAAAAACAGTCAGCACTTTGATTATAAAGGTATGAAGAAATGTCCTTTTAAAACTACAGACTTAGTTTAATGGATATATTATATTAAAACATGTTACTGTGATACAAATAATGATTTACAGCATAGATAAAATATTCATTTTCCTTATTTTTTCTTTCAAAATAATTAGAAGGGCAGCACAGAATAATTGCAAAACTGGGAACTCTAAAATCATATGAACCTGGATTCATTCTTGTCTTGGATATTTAATACTTATTTATATCTGCCAAATTTATTTGATATATATGAATCTGTTTTACCATGTGTGGAAAGAGAAATAATGATAGCCTAGAAGGACTGTTTTAAGACTGAGATAATATCCTCAGCTATTAGCATAACATCTGGCTCATGACCACCTACTCATTCAATACACATTTATAAAAAGAGTCTGCAATATGATATCCATTGGTTTAGGCACTGTTTATCAAAATAATAGAAAAGATAAAATAAAGCCATTAAAAGTATAAGGTGACATTAAAAACAGTAATAATTATTAAAAAGCAAAGACAAAACAAAACTCATTAAGTAAGTAGATTGCATGTGAAAGGTTGGTCAAGGAAGGGCTCTTGGGAGATGCTATTTGCAAGGAAACTAGAAGGGAAAAGGGTGGTGTGCTCTGTAGATATCTGGAACAAGAGGCTTCTAGGCAAATGAAAGAGTCCATGAACAGAGTATGTACTGCATCTGTTGGACTCTGCTTGCAATGCAGGAGACCCATGTTTGATCCCTGGGTCAGGAAAATCCTCTGGAAAAGAGAATGGCTATCCACTCCAGTATTCTTGTCTGGAGAATTCCATAGACAGATGAACCTGGCAGGCTATAGTCCATGGGGGTCACAAAGGGTTAAACACAACTAAGCAACTAACACTTTCACTTTTCACAGAATTCATACAGGTTCTAATATGTTTCCAGAAGGTAAACTAGGAGACAATATTACAAATAGCATACATGCAGTAAATTCAATAGCTAAGAACAAGGACAGTGGGATCAGACTATCTATATCCTATGTCATCTGGATATAACCTTCTAGATTTAGCCTTAACTCATTTGTAAAGTGAAAACAACTATCTCCTAAAATTGTTGCAAGAATTAAATGTGCTAATAAACAATCAGTTGCTGCTGGGCGGCTGCTGCTGCTAAGTCGCTTCAGTCATGTTTGAGTCTGTGCGACCCCATAGACGGTAGCCCACCAGGCTCCTCTGTCCCTAGGATTCTCCAGGCAAGAATATTGGAGTGGGTTGCCATTTCCTTCTCCAATGCTTGAAAGTGAAAAGTGAAAGTGAAGTCGCTCAAAAGAATTCCTTTTTTTTAAATTAACAACAAACATACTAGAGTATCATGCTGCCCGTACTGGAAAAATCAACTTTGATTTAATGAGAATATAGTCAGTCCAATGAGAATTCTTGGATTACCATTTTGAAATATACTTTATCTGTGTGAATCTTATGTTTTCTATTCTGAAAATATGCCTTTCCTGCTCCTCTCTAGTTTTATTTTTAGGTTTCTTCTAGATAGAGTGGGTATTTCGTTTATTTCCAACTTTAGAAATCATACTTAAGAGCTCCACTATCTCATAAACATCAGTGAGCTAAACAAATATTCTGAAAATTGATGACTCATACAATTCAAAGAAGAATTTTAAAATTCAAAAACAAATAGTTTTGATGTTTTCTTTTTGAAAACTTTTGACAGCAGGGTTAAACATTGTATCTAGTTTAAGCATGACCAGAATTTTGCATTCAAATAAAATACAGATCTCATTGCCAATTATAATGCCTTCTGCATTTAGACTATGAATTTGCTGCTTGCTCTTTCACTCATTTTCCTAGCCAGTACTGACAACAGTACAGTGAAGTAGGTATTGTTTCCCCTACTTTAAAGAAGTTAAAAACTAAGAGTCATAGAGAGTTAACTTAAATAACTATGATGTTAAATGTTAGAGGTAGAATTCAGTCTTAGATGTCTTAAATCAAAGATGTATTCCCTACTGTTAATGGTCGGAATATTAGTGTTCCCCAAAAATTCATGCAAAAGTAGGAAGTCAAGAGATACCTGGAATAACAGGCAAATTTGGACTTGGAGTACAAAACAAAGCAGGGCAAAGGCTAACAGAGTTTTGCCAAGAAAATGCATTGGTCATAGAAAATACCCTCTTCCAACAACACAAGAGAAGATGCTACTTAAATTAAAGAAAGTAGGGAAAACCACCATACCATTCAGGTGTGACATAAATCCCTAAAAATTATACAGTGGAAATGACAAATAGATTCAAGGTATTAAATCTGATAGAAAGAGTGCCTGAAGAACCATGGATGGAGGTTTGTGACATTGTACAGGAGGCAGTGATCAAGACCATCCCCAAGAAAAAGAAATGCAAAAGGCAAAATGGTTGTCGGAGGAGGCCTTACAAATAGTTGAGAAAAGAAGAGAAGCTAAAGGCAAGAGAAAAGGAAATATATACACATTTGAATGCAGAGTTCCAGAGAATAGCAAGGAGAGATAAGAAAGCCTTCCTGAGTGATCAATGCAAAGAAATAGAGGAAAACAATAGAATGGAAAAGACTAGAGATCTCTTCAAGAAAATTAGAGCTACTGAGGAACATTTCATGCAAAGATGGGCACAATAAAGGACAGAAACAGTAGAGACCTAACAGAAGCAGAAAATATTAAGAAGAGGGGCAAGAATACACAGAACTACACAAAAAAGATCTTCACAATCCAGATAACCACGATGGTGTGATCACTCACCTAGAGCCAGACATCCTGGAATACAAAGTCAAGTGGGCCTTAGGAAGTATCACTATGAACAAAGCTAGTGGAGATGCTGAAATTCCAGTTGAGCTATTTCAAACTCTAAAAGATGATGCTGTGAAAATGCTGCACTCAATATGCCAGCAAATTTGGAAAACTCAGCAGTGGCCACAGGACTGGAAAGTCAGTTTTCATTCCAATCCCAAACAAGGGCAAAGCCAAAGAATGTTCAAACTACCACACAATTGCATTCATCTCACAGGCTAGCAAAGCGATGCTCAAAATTCTTCAAGTCAGGCTTCAACAGTACGTGAATCAAACTTCCAGATGTTTAAACTGGATTTATAAAAGGCAGAGGAACCAGAGATCAAATTGCCAACATCTGTTGCTAAGTCACTTCAGTCGTGTCTGACTCTTTGCGACCCCATAGATGGCAGCCCACCAGGATCCCCCATCCCTGGGATTCTCCAACATCTGTTGGATCATGGTAAAAGCAAGAGAGTTCCAGAAAAACATCAACTTTGCTTTATTGACTATGCCAAAGCCTTTGACTGTGTGGATCACAACAAACTGTGCAAAATTCTTCAAGAGATGGGAATACCAGACCACCTGACCTTCCTCCTGAGAAATCTGTATGCAGGTCAAGAAGCAACAGTTAGAACTGGACATGGAACAACAGACTGGTTCCAAATCGCAAAAGGAGTACGTCAAGGCTGTATATTGTCACCCTACTTAAACTTATATGCAAAGTACATCATGAGAAATGCTGGACTGGATGAAGCACAAGCTGGAATCAAGATAGCCAGGAGAAATATCAATAATCTCATATATGCAGATAACACCACCCTTATGGAAGATAGCAAAGAAGAACTAGAGCCTCTTGATGAAAGTGAAAGAGGAGAATAAAAGAGTTGGTTTAAAATTCAACATTCAGAAAACTAAGATCATGCCATCTGGTCCCATCACGTCATGGCATATAGATGGGGAAACAATGGAAACAGTAAGAGACTTTATTTTCTCGGACTCTAAAATCACTGCAGATGGTAAAACTGCGGCCATGAAATTAGAAGACACTTGCTCCTTCGAAGAAAAGCTATGAACAACCTAGACAGCGTATTAAAAATCAGAGACATTACTTTGCCAACAAACATCCGTCTAGTCAAAGCTATGGTTTATCCAGGAGTCACGTATGGATGTGAGAGTTGGATTGTAAAGAAAGCTGAGCACAGAAGAATTGATGCTGTTGAACAGGTATTGGAGAAGACTCTTGAGAGTTCCTTGGACTGCAAGGAGATCCAACCAGTCCATCCGAAAGGAAATCAGTCCTGAGTGTTCATTGGAAGGACTGATGCTAAAGCTGAAACTCCAGTACTTTAAGCCATCCTATGCAAAGAACTGACTCATTTGAAAAGACCATGATGCTGGGAAAGAGTGAAGGCGGAAGAAGAAGGGGAGGACAGAGGATGAGATGGTTGGTTGGCATCACCAACTCTATGGACATGAGTTTGAGTACACTCCAGGAGTTGGTGATGGACAGGGAAGCCTGGCGTACTACAGTCCATGGGGTCACAAAGAGTCAGACACGACTGAGTGACTGAACTGAACAAAATTAATATGTTTAAATCTTAAACCTCCAAAATTATGATATTAACAAGTGGGTCATTTTGAGTATGCTTAAGTGATGAGCATAAAGCCCTCTGAATAAAGTCAGTGCTCCAGAAAGATCTCCAGTTGCTGCATCATGTCAGAATACAAGAAGTCTGGACTCAGGAAGAGGGCCCTCACCTAACCATGTTGGCTCTATAATCTTGGACTTTCAGTCTCCAGTAGTGTGAAAAATAATTTTTTTATATTTATTAGTTACCCATTCTTGGTATTATGCTATAGCAGATATCTATTCAAAAAACATCTACTACCTTCTGTTAGTTTTGCAAGCACCCAAACTACCGTAAAGCTCACACTAATAACTTTAAATCATAGTATTCTGATTTTACTAGTCATATAATATACAATGGGTTTGGGTTTTATAACTTTGTATTTAATATTATCTCTTGCAAATAATTACAAATTCCTTAAAGGAGGGACTGAATATTATAAACATATATTTTTGTATTTAATCTTCCATAGTCTATAAAATGTGTCTGATATAAAAGACCTATTTTGAAAATCTTTGATAAACAAAGTAAAATACCTGCACTTAGAAAGATTACAGGATTCAGAGCTGCTCTGATTTAGACTGAAAATCTCTTCCTTGTCATTTCCTTGATCTGTGACCCTGAGCCTTATTACCTTCATCTTTAAATAAGACTAATACTTTTTTCTACCATAGTCATTATATGGATTGAATGTGTAGAAGAGAAAAAATAATTTTCCCTCTTCCCTTCTGAGTTTTTAGCTGATAACGCTTAGTAGAAGACAGAATAATATGAGAAAAGCAAACAGAAGTTTATTAAGATGTATGGCACCCCAGTTCAGTACTCTTGCCTGGCAAATCCCATGGACGGAGGAGCCTGGTGGGCTGCAGTCAATGGGGTCGCTACGAGTTGGACACGACTGAGCGACTTCACTTTCACTTTTCACTTCCATGCATTGGAGGAAGGAAATGGCAACCCACTCCAGTGTTCTTGCCTGGAGAATCCCAGGGACGGGGGAGCCTGGTGGGCTGCCATCTATGGGGTCGCACAGAGTCGGACATGACTGAAGCAGCAGCAGCATACCTCATGTACATGGGAGATACCCAAGGAAATTGAATAACTTCTCCAGGTGGCTTAGAATTCTAGCTTAAATACCACAGGAATAAGGAAGGAGAGGGAGGATGTACATCCTTTAAAGGAAGAGTACAAAGCTTTTCTAGGTGTGCTATCAACTTCTAATCTAGTCTCCTGTAAGAAGTGCCAATCTTCTTCTGCTAAAGAGACTCCTGGGGAGGAGCCTTAGACAACTGAGTTTGTTTGGGGGGATTTGTTTTTAGGCAGATAAGAAGAGTTCAGAGTAAACCTCTCCCCTGTTTTTCCAGAGTCTAACACTCAAAATAATCAATATATTTAAGAGACATATTTAGGGTTGACACACCCTGAACTCCTACAGTCATATTTCGGGCTGGTATATTCTGCTACCTTTCAAATGTAAATCATCTACCATGATCATGGACATATTATGGCCATTTCAAAGGTGTTGGCATTCCTATTCCCCTCAGCCCTCATATCTATTGGAGTAAACTGAACAAATATCCCATGTTACCTCTTGCAAAAAAATAAGCTCATCTTTAATCTAGTGTCCCAAAGACTCATTAATGCTCTTGGTTTATCTTTCAATATACTTAGCTTTGAAAAGATAAATATGTTTTTCACTCTTTGTAGGAGATTGTGTTCAATGTCATTTATAATTCAAATTTAGATTTTCCACTCTTCCTTTTATTTAAATAATTGTTAAAAGGATTTTATCCATGACTTTCATTCAAGAGTATGTAAGATATGGGAGAGGCATGAGGAAGTCTTTACATATAATTCCATATTATTAACAAAACTATATACTAGCAAAGTAATGCTCAAAATCCTTCATGCCAGGATTCAACAGTTTGTGAACCAAGAACTTCCAGATGTACAAGCAGGATTTAGAAAAGGCAGAGCAACCAAAGATCGAATTGACAACATCCGTTGAATCATAGAAAAAGCAAGAGAATTCCAGAAAAAAACATCTACTTCTGCTTTATTGACTATACTAAAGCTTTTGACTTTAAAGAGATGGAAATACCAGACCACCTTACCTGCCTCATGTGAAACCTGTATGTAGGCCAAGAAGCAACAGTTAGAACCAGGCATGGAACAGCAGATTGCTTCCAAATTGGAAGAGTAGTACGCCAAGGCTGTATGTTGTCTCCCTGATTATTTAACTTCTATGCAGAGAATATCATGTGAAATGCCAGGCTGGATGAGGCACAAGCTGGAATCAAGATTTGGAGGAGAAATATCAATAATCTCAGATATGCAGATGACACCACATTTATGGCAGAAAGTGAAGGGGAAATAAAGAGCCTCCTGATGAAGGTAAAAGAGGACAGTGAAAAGCTGGCTTAAAACTCAACATTCAAAAAGTAAGATCATGGCATCTGGTCCCATCACTTCATGGCAAATAGATGCGAAACAATGGAAACAGTGACAGTCTTTATTTTCATTTTTTATTTAAATTTATTTATTTTAATTGGAGGCTAATTACTTTACAATATTGTATTGGTTCTGCCACACATCAGCATGAATCCGCCATGGGCGTACATGTGTTCCCCATCCTGAACCCCCCTCCCACATCCCTCCCTGTACCACCCCTCTGGCTCATCCCAGTGCACCAGCTCCAAGCATCCTGTATCAAACCTGGACTGGCGATTCATTTCTTATATAATATTATACATGTTTCCATGACATTCCCCCAAATCATCCCACCCTCTCCCTCTCCCACAGAGTCCAAAAGACTGTTCAATACATCTCTGTCTCTTTTGCTGTCTCGTGTACAGGGTTATTGTTACCATCTTTCTAAATTCCATATATATGTGTTACTATACTGTATTGGTGTTTTTCTTTCTGGCTTACTTCACTCTGTATAATAGGCTCCAGTTTCATCCACCTCATTAGAACTGATTCAAATGTATTCTTTTTAATGGCTGAGTAATACTCCATTGTGTATATGTACCACAGCTTTCTTATCCATTCATCTGCTGATGGACATCTAGGTTGCTTCCATGTCCTGGCGATTGTAAGCAGTGCTGCGATGAATATTGGGGTACATGTGTCTCTTTCAATTCTGGTTTCCTTAGTGTGTATGCCCAATAGTGGGATTGCTGGGTCATAAGGCAGTTCTATTTCCAGTTTTTTAACGAATCTCCACACTGTTCTCCATAGTGGCTGTACTAATTTGCATTCCACCAACAGTGTAAGAGACTTCCCTTTTCTCCACACCCTCTCCAGCGTTTATTGCTTGTAGACTTTTGGATCGCAGCCATTCTGACTGGCATGAAATGGTACCTCACTGTAGATTTGATTTGCATTTCTCTGATAATGACTGATGTTGAGCATCTTTTCATGTGTTTGTTAGCCATCTGTATGTCTTCTTTGGAGAAATGTCTGTTTAGTTCTTTGGCCCATTTTTTAATTGGGTCATTTTTTTTTTGGAATTGAGCTGCAGGAGTTGCTTGTATATTTTTGAGATTAGTTGTTTGTCAGTTGCTTCATTTGCTATTATTTTCTCCCATTCTGAAGGCTGTCTTTTCACCTTGCTTATAGTTTCCTTTGTTGTGCAGAAGCTTTTAATTTTAATTAGGTCCCGTTTGTTTATTTTTGCTTTTATTTCCTTTACCCTGGGAGGTGGGTCATTGAGGATCCTGCTGTGATTTATGTTGGACAGTGTTTTGCCTATGTTATCCTCTAAGAGTTTTATAGTTTCTGGTCTTACATTTAGATCTTTAATTCATTTTGAGTTTATTTTTGTGTATGGTGTTAGAAAGTGCTCTAGTTTGATTCTTTTACAAGTGGTTGACCAGTTTTCCCAGCACCACTTGTTAAAGAGATTGTCTTTTCTCCACTGTATATTCTTGCTTCCTTAGTCAAAGATAAGGTGTCCATAGGTGTATGGATTTATCTCTGGGCTTTCTCTTTTGTTCCACTGATCTATATCTCTGTCTTTGTGCCAGTACCATACTGTCTTGATGGACAGTCTTTATTTTCTTGGGCTTTAAAATCACTGTGGATGATGACTGTAGCCATCATCTTTTAGACAGTTGCTCCTTGGAAGAAAAGCAATGACAAAATTCGTGTATTAAAAAAAAAAGAGACATTACCTCGCCTACAGTCAAAGCTATGGTTTTCCCAGTAGTCATGTACAGATGTGAGAGCTGGACAATAAAAAAGGCTGAGCACCAAAAAATTGATGCTTTGAAATTGTGGTGCTGGAGAAGACTCTTGAGAATCCCTTGGACTGCAAGGAGATCAAACCAGTCAATCCTAAAGGAAATGAGTCCTAAATATTCATTGGAAGGGCTGATACTAAAGCTGAGCTCCAATACTTTAGCCAGCTGATGCAAAGAACTGACTCACTGGCAAAGACCCTGATGCTGGGAAAGATTGAAGGCAGGAGGAGAAGGGGACGACATGAGGTGGTTGGATGACAATCACCGACTCAACAGACATGAGTTTGAGCAAACTCTGGAAGATGGTGAAGGACAGAGAAGCCTGGCGTGCTGCATTCCATGGGATCACAAGGAGTTGGACGCAACTGAGTGACAGGACAACAACAAATATTCCTTAATTTATAGGGTAGATAGTGTCTGATAAGTTTCTAAATTTTCGTAAAGCTTTGGAAGTCATCTTTGGCAACCATGAGAATGCAGCTTGCAGGTCCACAACTATTGAAGGAGGAAACAGACAGAACAGGCTTGGTCTTGAAAGCAGGACTCCATCTTGGGCCAGAATGTGGACTTTGAGCTCTAGGCCCAGTATCTGTGGAAACAACATACCAACTGGAAAACCAGGCCCCCAGGAGGAAGAGCCCCAAGGCTCGTACCTAGACTCTCTTTCGCCTAAAAGAATACCCTAATTATCTGTGTGACCAAATAGAGTCATACATTCTATTACGCTTATTGGGGTATGACCACAGGCCTATTGATAACTGTCCACTGTTAACTACCTAGGCCTAAGGCATATGAATCACAGGTTAACTTTGATTGTATCTTTCTTTTCCTTTGTTCAGACTAGTTTCAGGGAATCGGGGGAGGTGGGTTTGGGCATGTACACTTAGGGTATATAAGGTTTTCACAAAAACTGGTCTGGGTCCTTGGCTAAGAGGAGACTCTGCCTTGGGCCCGCCGGTGTAATAAACTGCACTCCACTATCTGCATTGTCCTTCGGAGTGAGTTTGTTTCCCAGAACGCGTGGCTACAACACTATAGATAGATTAACAGCCTATTGCAATCTGAAATTTGCTGCAATGTTTTTCCCAAGATTCTACTTCCCAGGAGCTGCTCCCAACCAATGATAGTGTGGCAGGGCTACTAAGGCAGACCCATGCGTGGAAGACTTGGAACTCCTTGAATAACTGTGACCTTGTCCAATCTTTATTGAATTGTACTAAGACAAATCTACGCAACTTTCCCTCCCTTTCTGCTTGCCACAGGGTTGAATTTACAACACAGTAACTGTCTCTTGTGACTGCCCTCCCTCTATTTCCTTTCAAACAGGAGCTTCCCTAATAAAATTCTTCCACATTTTATCTTGTATTCCTAAAGAAAACAGGTTAATACACCATGCTATTGTCAAACTGAAAGGTAAACAGGAAGACCAACTAGGTGCTTGAGGAAGCTAGAATGCATAACACATAAACAATTGAGATTATTTAGGCAGGAGAAAAGGTCTGTAACACTGTACCAGTAAACTATGCCAAAAGCATCCTTCCAAAAAGCACACCTGAATATATTTTAAAAGTCCTTTAAAATGTCTTAAGGTCTGTCAACTAAAAAAATATTAGCCACAACCTGTTAATAGAGATTTGTTTTATTTGGTGGGAACGTTAAGAACTCTGAGCCCCAGGAGGCAGCATCTCAATAGCCCTAAGAAAAACTGCTCCAAGGAGGCAAGAGAGGGAGTCAGGCTATATATAAGTTTGCAACAAAGGAGGCAGGCAGCTGGAACATCAAAGACTATGGTTAAGTAGTAAGGAAAATCAGATATCAAGTTAAGGAATTTAGTTCTATGTATGGGAAGATGCAAGCCTTGGGACTCACTGGATTCATGTTATGCACCTCAGCTGTGCATGCGTGCCAAGTGCTCAGTTGTGTCCAACCTTTTGTGAGCTATGGACTGTGGCCCGCCAGGCTCCTCTGTCTGTGGGATTTTCCGGGAAAGAATACTTGAGTGGACTGCCATGCCCACCTCCAAGGACTCTTCCTGACCCAGGGATCAAACCCAGTCTCCTGTGTCTCCTGCACTGCAAGTGGATTTTTTACCACTGAGCCACCAAGGCTAAATTCTGTTTCTTATCAACATAAAGTGTGGCAGACGTGATGGATGGCTGCTTCTTGCTTCCCCTTCAAGCTCCTCTGCAGTCACCTTGGTGGGGGTGGCAGCATCTGCTGGATTCCAGGCACTGTTCCCTTTTGGGAGCCCTCATTCACATTAAGAGGCCAGAAATCACTGATAGCTGTGACATTTTTTGCCCATGGATATGGCAGGAAATAGTTCATTTCACAGGTCAGTATGGTATAGGCAAAAAATGTGGACCTCAAAGTCAGCAAGATTTGATTTGAATAATAGCCCTGCCACTTATGGGCATATTCATGTAAAATTAGGTGACACTTAACCTTTTGAGTTTCACTTCCCTTTTACATAAGATAAGAATGACAATCAGTCTTACAGATGCAGCTATCACCCAGTGAAAATGCTTTCACAGTACCTTGGTGTTGTTTATAACCTAAATCTTGAATCCAGTGACTCTATCCTGATTTGTTGCTCTGTACCCTCAATATACCCATCTAGAATCCGATCCATCTTCTCCCATCTTTATCTCTGTACTCTTGGACCCAATGCCTAATACTGCTTCTCTTATTCTTTAAACTAAGATTTAAACTTATCCAATATATTCTATCCCCTTCACAGATCACTGCCTTGTCATTGCAAAGGGGCTGTCTAGTGTCATCCTGTTTATGTAAACTATATGCTGAACACATCATGAGAAATGCCAGGATGGATGAGATACAAGCTGGAATCAAGATGCAGGCAGGGGAAACATCAATAACCTCAGATATGCGTATGATATCTAATACCACTTTAATGGCAGAAAGCAAAGAGGAACTAAAGAACCTCTTGATGAGAGTGAAGGAGGAGAGTGCAAAAGCCAGCTTAAAACTAAATACTAAAAAAACTAAAATCATGGCATCTGGCCCCATTGCTGCTGCTACTGCTGCTGCTAAGTCGCTTCAGTCATGTCCGACTCTGTGCGACCCCAGAGATGGCAGCCCACCAGGCTCCCCCATCCCTGGGATTCTCCAGGCAAGAACACTGGAGTGAGTTTTCTGGCCCCATTACTTCATGACAAAGAGAAAGGGAAAAGGTAGAAGCCCTCTTCTTGGGCTCTAAAATCACTGCGGATGGTGACTGCAGCCATGAAATCAGAAGATGATTGCTTCTTGGCAGGAAAGACATGACAAACCTAGACAGTGTGTTGAAAGGCAGAAATATCACTCTTCCAACAATAGTCTATATAGTCAAGGCTATGGTGTTTCCAGGGGTCAAGTATGGTTGTGAGAGCTGGACCATAAAGAAGGCAGAGCGCCAAAGAACTGATGCCTTCAAACTGTAGTGCTGGAGCAAGGAGATCAAACCAGTCAATCTTAAAAGAAATCAACCCTGAATACTCCTTGGAAGGACTGATGCTGAAGCTGAAGCTCCAGTATTCTGGTCACCTGATGTGAACAGATGACTCATTGGAAAAGTCCCTGATGCTGGAAAAGATTGAGGGCAGAAGAAGAAGAGGGCATCAGAGGATGAGACAGCTGGATGGCATTACCTATACAATGGAACTTGGGCAAACTTTGGGAGATGGTGAGGGACAGGGAGGACTGGTGTGCTGCAGTCCACAGGTTCACAAAGAGTTGGACATGACTGGGCAACTGGCCAAAAACAACAATATAGTCTATGTGCTTCTAACTGATCTAGGTAGAAAGTTTTTAAATCTATCCTTCCATTCTGGTACTCATTATGGATTAATGAGTAGTCTTTCTCTGAGGTTTGCCTGAGCTCTCAAAAGAGGGAAGAATGAAGAGAGCAGAGTGAAGACAAGGAGGAGAGTCATAGCTAGGCTCCATAACTTAGAAGAACGTGATGTGGCAAAGATTTAAAGCACTCATCAAAGTCAAGAGAGATACAGATTACATTTCTTAACCTTCACAGGCACCTGCATTTCTTGAATATACTGTATGCCTACAGAATGATTTTCTAAATCTTTCTATTTTTCCAGGTCCTCACAGTTAATTAATGCCTCTCATTTTATGCTCTAAAAAGGTGACTTGATTCCTCTTAGGTCTTGACTTTAAACCTTCTACATATTATCTATCTTTTAAACACTTTTATTGGCTATTTCAAGAATCTAGGAGTTAATTTAGAATTGTCATCTATTGCACATATTTTATATTATTGTCTTCACTTCAGTTTAGTTCAGTTCAGTCACTCAGTCATGTCCAATTCTTTGTGACCCCATGAATCGCAGCACTCCAGGCCTCCTTGTCCATCACCAACTCCCGGCGTTCACTCAGACTCAGTCCATCGAGTGATGCCATCCAGCCATCTCATCCTCTGTCGTCCCCTTCTCCTCCTGCCCCCAATCCCTCCCAGCATCAGAGTCTTTTCCAATGAGTCAACTCTTCACATAAGGTGGCCAAAGTACTGGAGTTTCATCTTCAGCATCATTCCCTCCAAAGAAATCCCAGGGCTGATCTCCTTCAGAATGACATTCCTGACCAATTACTGTCTTTTCTGCTGTCGTCCTTCTTTTCACAGTCCTGTTGCCCAACCAAATAGCACACTTGATGATAATTCAGAGATCAGGGTCATGAACACAACTACAGTCTCTTCCTAGAATTCCAAACCTATGGCTAAACTTCAACTCAGACCATTTTTGAACAGCTTTATCTCTGGAACTGGCATCTGAATTTTCCAGCCCAAGTGGTGACCATGTCTTAAAGCAGCTCAAGATCCCAGATTTGGATTCTTCCCTCATCTCACCTCTAGACGTCCACCTCCAGAGGACCCCACAGCATGACTGCTCCCGTGCACAAAGCTGTGCTCACATTCAGTCACTTTGGAATCTCACAGACTTCCTCAGAGAGGGATAATTGTTGCTGACACATTCTGGTACAATTTTGGTTTTATTGTTTTTGAGATCTTGGCTGAAATAAAGAGATATTTATGAAAAAAAAAAGAATGAACTGGTTGGATCTCCTCGCAGTCCAAGGGACTCTTAAGAGTCTTCTCCAACACCACAGTTCAAAAGCATCAATTCTTCGGTGTTCAGCTTTCTTCACAGTCCAACTCTCACATCCATACATGACCACTGGAAAAACCATAGCCTTGACTAGACAGACCTTTGTTGGCAGAGTAATGTCTCTGCTTTTCAATATGCTATCTAGGTTGGTCATAACTTTTCTTCCAAGGAGTAAGCGTCTTTTAATTTCATGGCTGCAGTCACCATCTGCAGTGATTTTGGAGCCCCCAAAAATAAAGTCTGACACTGTTTCCACTGTTTCCCCATCTGTAAAAACTTTAATTACAAATCATATTTTTAATTACAAAAATATCTCTCTACCTACATGAAGTAACATCTCCAGCTCTCTGTAATCAAACCATATTCTCAGGATGCTTCTTTTATTTCATACAGTAGTGAGTCTATAACCTCAGTCTCCTACTGTCATTCCTTTCATTCAGAAACATTACCTTTTACTTGGACTACTGCTTTCATCTCTTATCTGATATTTCTGCCCTCACTTTTAATTGCAATATGACTTACAATATTAAGGTACTAAATCAATATTTGGAAATATAGCAAAATGGCCACCACAATGAATCTAGTTAACACTATCACCCTAGTTACAATTTTTTTCTTTTGATGAGAACTTTCAAGAGCTACTCTCTCAGCAACTTTTAATATACAGTATATTACTGTTAACTACCGCTATTGTGTTACACATTATATCCCTATGACTTATTTCATAACTGAAAATTTATACTTTTTGACCCCGTTAACTCATTTTGCCTACACCACTCCCCACTGCCCTTATTCCTAAATTAATTAGCCTGTCATTCAAACTTCTGATTAAACAGATTCTCTTTGGAAGTGGTCATTTTTTAAAAATTTTAGGTGACTTCTTAATTATCAAAATAGTTCAAGGAAGAATAATTTTAGATACTCACATTTTTACCTTCCAGAATTAACCATCTTGAATATCTTGATAAATTGCTTTAAGAGATTGTTTTCAAATTTATAATTTTTAAAAAATCCGTTATTACTTACTAAAATAATTTCCACTGGAAATAACAGATTGTTACAGACAAATCTGATACTCTTCTTTGATCTTCACTGGTTATATCATTCCTTCACCCCATCTACTGCAGCACTTTCTAGAGTAAAATTCAGAAGAGAAAATTATTCAAACTCGTTAGCCAAAATGAAGTTATTCTCATATCCATTCAAGTTCCACAGTTTTATAAAGTAGTACATTATGATCCCCTAACCTTAAGTCCTAAGTCTAAACACTTATTGCATTTTCCATTACAGATCATACTTACATATGAATAGTCCTACCCACCTTATTTAATCATAAAAATCTGGCTCAATGTAAGGCACTTTTGTCTTCCTTTATTCATTAGGCAAATATGATAATTTCTCTGTCATATTCATGAGTACTCTTCTATCATAAAACTTGTCATATTTCTTTGGTGTTACTAATACTTGCATAGCTTTTGATCCTAATCTGTGAAGGATTTGAGAAGCACAAGCTGTTTCATCCTCAGTTTTATAGTTCCTGAATGAAGCATACCACTGATCCTTTGTGTGGTTTCAATAAATTTTTATTTTAAATGAAAAGTTGAGGAAAGGTGATAATGAAAATGTAGGAAGAGGACCAAGAGAGAAGGAAGCTCCAACTTGGCATTAATTTACTCAAATCTGATTTAAAAATGTTTTAGATGTAATAGTAGAAATAATATATACAATGTGGAATGAAAAGTTCAAAATATACTCATAGATGAGTAATGGTTTAAAGAATTCAATGACTTCCCTGCTATAGAATATTTGTTTAAGAAATTAAGTTTTTAGCACAAGGGAAGTGTTCTGCTTGACTGAGAAGTATTATTGAAGAAAATTTTGGAATATAAAAATATCAAATGAAGAGCTATGCACAAGCCTTAAAATTTAAATCTGCCCTCAAGATGAGAAAAAATAATTAGCAAATGATGTCTTTTTGCAAAGAGCTTTCTAGTTGATATCTTTGAAATGATGCCTTAAAATCCCAATGCAAAGAGTAGTTTGTGTTTTAAGTTTCATATGACTCTAGCTGGAACTTTCAACTTTGGACTCTAAAATAAGATATACTGATAGAAAATGTGTTGATAATTGATTTATATTTATCAATCAATCTGGCAGGTATCAAAGTAGTGGTATTTGGGGCATTGTTTTTTAATATGAAAACAGAAAAGTAATTTTGCAATTACTAGCCATTATTTCCAATATTGTATTATAAAATCTAATACTGTATTATAAAATCTAGTTGCATGAATAAGATTGTATATTAATGTATCCAAATTATACTTCTGTTAGTTATTTCAAAATGATAGCTCTGAGTCATTTAATTAGCTGATGCTTTTAGATCAATTAGATCAAATGGTGAACAACAAGGATGAATGGATTTCAAAGCAATAATAATGGAGAATTTGAGCAAGGAATAAATATATAACTGTATGGATATGGTGGCTGATTACTTTGGATTCATGAAGACCACTTCACCAAAAGTAAATTTGCCTTGCAGGATGTAAACTTACCAACCATCTATGTCTTCAGTCTCAGTCAAGCCAATAGTTGCTTTGCAAAGCTGCTGAGACTACTGTAACTTCCTGGGCCTACAGCAAATAAAATCACAAGAGGACTCCTATTAATTCTTAATTATCCCTGTGAGCTCTTTCTGATAAAGTTTTTCCACATTTTAAAATTAATTCCAATTTTCCTATTGTAATATTAGTGGTTATAGACTAAATATAAGGTACCAGCAGAAAGAACCAATCTAGATAGGAAACTTAGATAAAATGTGCCTCAGAAATGGAATTATTCAGTGGCTTTAAGGCAGGAGAATTATTCAAACAGGGTATCTATAAATTGCGAAAGGGAAAGCAACAGGTTTTATTAACCAGTTTTGTTGTGTATCAAACAACTGCAAAATCCTAATGTTGATTCATTGCTCATGTGCCTGTATATGTAATACAGAAACACAGATTAATCTTGAGAAATAAGTGGATTCTTTTGAAGTAGTTGCAATTTAAAAAATCATCTAATGTTCAAGAAGATTTCACTAAAGTGACATATTAAAGATGTCACAAGGAGAAATCTCCAAAAACAGAAAAGAATACTTTATATCCCAGATGAAATTCTTCATCTTTGTTTCCCATGTAACTAAGAATTAGTACATGACTGAAAACACATTGAGTCAAATGGTGGGGAAAAAATATATGTTTTCCATATTACATTGAGCATATTTCCTAATTAATTATTCAAATATCATAACAAAGAAATATACTTCAAAAGTCTTCACGTGCTTTAATCATTTTAGATCTTTTTTTCTTTGAAGTCAGTCAGAAGTCCCCCAGAACTAGCACTGCAGGATTTTTATGTAGATATTTACGCTGTTAGGTGGAGTTTGATAATTCTCCAAATTGCAAGGCTTACTGCACTAATTGGTCTTCCTAACAGGATTTTAAAAGCCTGTCCACTAAAATTTAGCAGCATCTATTTCACATATGAACTAATTATTAATCAATTGAGGAATGATGGCAAGCGCTAACATTTGAGTGCTTAAATGTAACATGTTTTGTGATTAACAATTCAAATAAATTATCTTTTATAATCTCACAGCTATCACAGAAGGAGTGAGTATTTGTAATGTTTATAGAAAGAAAAGAAAGGTTTACAGCTAGGTTAAATAACATTGCCAATTTACTCAGGTAGTAATGAAGGTGGCAGATATTGAACTAGGTCTCTGTGACCTGAAGCTTGAACACTTAACACTACTAATGTTCAGTCTATATTTACTGCTTTAGATATTTTTATTGTTCAGTTGCTAAGTCATGTCTGACTTTGCAACCCCAAGGACTTCAGCACGCCAGGCTTCTCTGTCCTTCACCATCTCCCACAGTTTGCTCAAATTCATATCCATTGAGCTAGTGATGCCATCTAACCATCTCATCCTCTGCCGCCCTCTTCTCCTTTTGCCTTCAATCTTTCCCAGCATCAGGGTCTTTGCTAATGAGCCGGCTCTTCAGATCAGGTGGCCAAAATATTGGAGTTTCAGCTTCAGCATCAGTTCCTTCCAGTGAATATTCAGGGTTGATTTCCTTTAGAATTGACTGGTTTGATCTCTTTGCAGTCCAAGGGACTCTCAGGAGTCTTCTCCAACATCACAATTTCAAAGCAGCAATTCTTCATCTCTCAGCCTTCTTTATGGTCTAACTCTCACATCCATACCTGACCACTGGAAAAACTATAGCTTTGACTATATGGAACTTTGTAGGCAAAGTGATGGCTCTGCTTTTTAATATGCTGTCTAGGTTTGTCATAGCTTTCCTCCCAGGGAACAAATATCTTTTAATTTCATGGCTGCAGTCACTGTCCACAGTAATTTTGGAGTCCAAAGAAAGAAAATATGTCACTGCTTCCACCTTTTCTCCTTTCATTTGTCACAGAGTGATGGGACTGGATGCTATGATCTTAGTTTCCTAAATGTTGAGAACTTTAAGCCAGTTTTTTCACTCTCTTCTTTCACCCTCATGAAGAGGTTCTTTAGTTCCTTTTCACTTTCTGCCATTAGAGTGGTATCATCTGCATATCGGAGGTTGTTGATATTTCTCCTAGCAATCTTGATTTCAGCTTGTGATTCAAGCCAGCCTGGCATTTTGCACGATGTATTCTGCATAATAAGTTAAATAAATAGGGTGATAATATACAGCCTTGTCATACTCCTTTCCCTATTTTACTTTAGATATAATAAGCCTAAAACCAACATTGTGAAGTTGATGCTTAAATCACCATCTTGCAGGTGAGGAAACTGAAGCTAAATAATTTGCACAAGGTAACGTTTTTATTTAGAACCAGGATTTGTCTTTTATGATTTCAATGCACAATTCAGCAACAATTTGATTTGGTACTTAGTCCTCATAGCTAAAAAAAAAGATCTTGTAAAGAACAAGAAAAAGAAATAAAATCAAGTTCTGATCAATGAAATCCCATAGGAATGCTCAGGAACATGCAAGACAAAAGATGGCTATTTCTAAGATGTTAAGTGAATCTACTGAACCTGGACTGTTTCTGAACTGGCCCATCAATGACCATATTTCAGAGGTACTCATGAGCAAAAGTGAACAAAATAATTTTCCTTTATTTTATTTACTCTTTACTTCAGTTCTCAAAATTCCAAAGGTATTGAGTGAAAATGAAACAACATAACAGCACTGTTAACATAAAACAAGCAAACCAAAAGAAAACCAGAACAAACAAACAAAACCCACACAAACATATCAGAGTAAGAAAAACCCTTACTTCAATAGAATTGAATATCTGAAAAGTAATGTAGTTGGCAGACAAACTTGAGTTTGAATCCTGACTCTAGGACCAATTAACTACCCGGTTTATGGTATAGTCCTTTCACTTCAAATAACTACAGCTGTCTACTAAATGCAGACAATTTTAACTCACAGCATTTTTATAAAAACTAAATGGCTTCAACCTATGCAAATCACTTAAGATACTGTCAGGCATATAGCAATTATTAAATTGCTAGCTTCTTTCTCTTTCGTTCTGTGTATACACAGACACATTGCTTTGTTTAAATGAGGATTAACATTATTTTTCCTCCTGTATCTCTTTGTGTTCTATTTGGCATGATTAATCCAACTCTGTTTTCAAATATCACATAAAATGAAAAGATACATTGGATATACTGAATATATATTACACATACAGCAAGGATAAAATACTATTTCTTAAAAGATATTTTCCATTGTATATAAGAAAAAATGTACATGTGAATACTGGATTGTGATATAAAGTAAATTCTTACTGTGGGTCACCATCAAAATCTTTGAAAAGCATGGCTTAGTACAGTTCTGAAGGCAGAGTGAGCTCCAGGTAAACATGTAGTAGAACATTTTCATCAGACAAACATTGTGCTTGGTTAGTAAAAAAAAAAGGCCTCCTTTAAATATTCAAGAGTTTTTTTCTCTTGTGTAAAACAAGTCAAAAGGCAGGCAATTCTGGGTTTAATCTAATGCTTCCTAAAATCAACAGGAACCTCATCCATTGGTTGTTTGCATCCTTAAGGTTCCCTGCCGGTCCAAGATGAACATTGTAGCTCTAGCCACAACATCAATACCACACTTAACAGTAAAGAAAAGAGTAACAGAGACATTCTCTCTCCCCCCAAAGAAAGAACCTTAAGTACCTCTGAGCGATTTGGTTCCTGTGTCATTCACCAGAACGTAACTGTATGGCTACAGAAGCTGAAAGGCAATGATTAGCTGACATAAATTATTCAGTTGAGTTCAGCTACTAAGGAAGATGGTAAAAGTGTATTTTAGAAGCCTGTTTCCCAGAAGAGGGGTCTGTGTTTCTTTTTCCCATTTTGTTTTGCCTCATAGCAAGAAGTCTTTTAGCATTTGCATATGTCAGAACTAAGTATGAGAGGAAATCAATTTTAAAAAGAGATTTCAATTTTCTTAAAGATGTTCAACTCCTAGTGGTCAATGTCAGCAATAATCTAAGAAGGCCCCACACATTCACAAAGGCAATGTCCTTGTGTGTCTTAGGATGTCCAAGGATGTCCTACGGTGCCATAATAAATATATTAAATGCACGATCACAGAAAGTTGTTGTGAATAATGGATTTCAAATGTAATTTAAGAAACGGAGAGACGGGGAGGAAGTAGGAGGGAGGGAGACAGACAGACAGACAGAGTCAGACAGAAAGTGTCTTCAACCTCCCAGGGTGAACTGGTTTAAAAAATTGATTAAAATGCCCTAGAATGGTTCATCTATTCCCTGATCTTAAAATACATATATAAGGAAATTCCAAACTGTGTTTCTTAGAACACTAACTTCTTTAGATGTTAATACTGTTCTCATATGGTAGCTCTACTTTTAATTTTTTAAGGAACCACCATATTGTTCTCCATAGTGGCTGTAACAATTTACATTCCCACCAACATTGAAGGGATTCCCTTTTCTCGAGCATTCAATGCTTGTAGATTTTTTAATGATGGCCATTCCAACCAGTCTGAGGTGATACTTCATTGTAGTTTTGATCTGAATTTCTCTAACAATTAGTTATGTTGAGTACCTTTTATGTGAGTCTTGGCCATGTCTTCTTTGAAGAAATGTCGCTTCAGTCGTGTCCAACTCTGTGCTACCCCATAGACGGCAGCCCACCAGGCTTCCCCGTCCCTGGGATTCTCCAGGCAAGAACACTGGAGTGGGTTGCCATTTCCTTCTCCAATGCCTGAAAGTGAAAATTGAAAGTGAAGTCGCTCAGTCGTGTTCGACTCCTAGCAACCCCATGGACTGCTGCCTATCAGGCTCCTCTGTCCATGGGGTTTTCCAGGCAAGAGTACTGGAGTGGGGTATATTTTGGAGATTAATCCCTTGTTGGCTGGTATAGTCACTATGTGGAACAGTATGGGGGTTCCTTTAAAAAAAAAACAACTACCATAAAACGCAGCAATCCCACTCCTGGGCACATATCTGAAGGAAACCGTAATTCAAAAAAAGATGTACACCCCATTGTTCACTGCAGCACTATTTACAATAGCCAGGACATGGAAGCAACCTACACGTCCATCAACAGGGGAATGGTTAAAGAAGATGTGGTATTTATATATACTATGGAATATTAGCCATAAAAAAGAACAAAATAATGTCATTTGTAGCAACACTGTAAAGTAACTATACTCCAATTTAAAAATTTTTTACAAGGTTGTTCTTGTCAGTTTGAAAATAAGCACTTCAAGGATATATGAAAGACTTAAAATATTAAAATCTCTGATTTTTTTCAGGAAGAATCAGATTAACATTAATTCAGTATTTCTCTAATATATGTATGTATGTATTTGAAAAAAGAGTCACTCTTTTTCTTTTTGATTAACAGCTATTCCATACTGGAAAACAGTGTACCATAGAACGCTGTGTAAGAAAAATTAAACTGAGCTGTCACCAATATCACCAATACTCCAACTAGTAGCTAATAGGAGAAAATCACACAATAAAATGTCATTCACTATAATTGTTTGCAAAGTTCAGACTGGTTAACATTAATACAAATTACCACAGTAGCATCCAACTTTCATGGAAGGATCAAAACAGAATCATTCCCTGGACCAGTCCATGAACTTTTCTTGTGGAAGAATTCAATAGGATAAAAATATCTGCATCTTTCCTATAAACTTGTCAAGTACAAATATAATGTCATCACCAATTCTTATATTACATAGTCCTAAAAGGGTTTTATTCTCTCTCTCCCGCCACATATTATTTGCCTTAATATTTTATGCTTCATGTTATTTTAGATTATGTCATTTTTCCCATGAGAATAAATCTTCCTTTCCTCTTTTTTCTCTAAAATGACACAATAACTTGTTTGAACTTCAGAAAGAATTCAAGTCCAGGAGGAAGCTGATTTGGCATTTACTTCCCATGACCATCCCTTGTTATGCTTTTTTTACATTCATTTATTTTTATTGAAGGATAATTGCTTTACAGAATTTTGCTGTTTTCCGTCAAACCTCAACATGAATCAGCCATAGGTATACATATATCCCCTCCCTTTTGGAAAACTCTCCTATCTTCCTCTCCATCCCACCCCTCTAGATTGATACAGAGCCCCTGTTTGAGTTTCCTGAGCCATACAACAAATGCCCATTGGCCATCTGTTTTACATATGGTAATGTGAGTTTCCGTGTTACTCTTTCCATACATCTCACCCTCTCCTCCCCTCTCCCCATGTCCATAAGTCTATTCTCTATGTCTGATTCTCCACTGTGGCCTTGTAAATAAATTGTTCAGTACCATTTTTCTGAATTTCATATTTGTGTTAGAATATGGTATTTATCTTTCTCTTTCTGACTCACTTCACTCTGTATAATAGGTTCCAGCTTCATTCACCTCAGCAGAACTGACTCAAATGTGTTCCTTTTTATGGCTGAGTGATATTCCATTGTGCATATATACCACTGCTTCTCTATCCATTCATCTGTTGATGGACATCTAGGTTGCTTCCATGTTCTAGCTATTGTAAATAGTGCTGCAATGAACAATGGGATATATGTGTCTTTTTCCATTTTGGTTTCCTTAAGGTATATGCCTAGGAATGGGATTGCTGGGTCATATGGTGATTTTATTCCTAGTTTTCTAAGGAATTTCCATACCATCTTCCGTAGTCGCTGTATAAAGTTACATTCCCATGAACACTGCAAGAGTGTTCCCTTTTCTCAACACCCTTTCCAGCATTCATTGTTTGTAGACTTTTTGATGAGGGCCATTCTGACCATGTGAGGTAATATCTCAGTGTAGTTTTGATTTGCATTTCTCCAATAAGGAGCGATGTTGAGCATCTTTTGATGTTTGTTGGCCATTTGTATATCTTCTTTGGAGAAATGTCTTTAGATTTTATGATTGGGTTTTTTTTTTTCTTCTGGTATTGAGTTGTATGAGCTGCTTGTATATTCTGGAAATTAATCCTTTGTCAGTTGTTTCATTTGGTATTATTTTCCCCCCATTCTGAGGGTTGTCTTTTCACCTTGCTTATAGTTTCCTTTGCTGTGCAAAAGCTTTTAAATTTAGTCAGGTCCTACTCGTTTACTTTTGTTTTTATTTCCGCTACTCTAGGAGGTGGGTCATTGAGGATATCACTTTGGTTTATGTCATCGAGTGTTCTGCCTATGTTTTCCTCTAAGAGTTTTATACTTTCTGGTCTTACATTTAGGTCTTTAATCCATTTTGAGTTTCTCTTTGTGTATGGTGTTAGGAAGTATTCTAATTTCATTCTTTTACATGTAGCTGTCCAGTTTTCCCACACCATTTATTGAAGAGGCTGTCTTTGCCCCATTGTATATTCTTGCCTCCTTTGTCAAAATAAGGTACCCATATGTGCATGGGTTTATTTCTGGGCTTTCTATCTTGTTCCATTGGTCTGTATTTGTGTTTTGTGCCAGTACCATACTGTCTTGATGACTGTAGCTTTGTAGTATAACCTGAAATCAGGAAGCTTGATTCCTCCAGCTCCATTCTTCTTTCTCAAGACTGCTTTGGATATTCAGGGTCTTTGGTGTTCCCATATGAATTGTGAAAATTTTTGTTCTAGTTCTATGAAAAATGCCATTGGTAATTTGATAGGGATTGCATTAAATCTGTAGATTGCATTTGGTAGTATAGCATTTTCACAATATTGATTTTTCCTATCCAGGAACATGGAATATCTTTCCATCTGTTTATGTCATCTTTGATTTTTTCATTGTGTCTTATAATTTTCTATGTACAGTTCTTTTGTCTTCTTATGTAAGTTCATTCCTAGATCTTTAATTCTTTTAGTTGCAATGGTGAATGGGATTGATTCCTTAATTTATCTTTTTGATTTTTCATTGTTAGTATATAAAAATGCAAGTGATTTCTGTGTATTGATTTTGTATCCTGCAACTTTACTAAATTCACTGATTAGCTCTAGTAATTTTCTGATACTATCTTTAGGCTTTTCTATGTATAGTATCATATCATCTGCAAACAGTGAGAGCTCTACTTCTTCCTTTCTGGTCTGGATTCTTTTTATTTTTTTATTTTTTTTCTTCTCTGATTGCTTTAGCTAGGACTTTCAGGACTATGTTGATTAATAGTGGTGAAAGTGGACACCCTTGTGTTGTTCCTGATCTTACAAGGAATGCTCTCAGTTTTTCACCATTGAGAATAATGTTTGCTGTAAGCTTATCATATATGGCCTTTACTATGTTGAGATAGGTTCCTTCTATGACCATTTTTTGAAGAGTTTTAATCATAAATAGGTGCTGGATTTTGTCAAAGTCTTTCTCTGCATCTATTGAGATGATCATATGGTTATTTTTCAATTTGTTAATGGTGTGTCACAGTGATTGATTTGTCTATATTGAAGAATCCTTGCATCCCTAGAATAATAACAAAACTTGATCATGATTATGAGCTTTTTAATGTGTTGCTGAATTCTGTTTGCTAAAATTTTGTTGAGGATTTTTGCATCTATTTTTGTCAGTGATATTGGCCTGTAGTTTCCTTTTTGTGTGTTGCCTTTGTCTGGTTTTTTCCCCCTTTCTATTTGCCATGAATTTATAATAGATGGGGAAACAGTGGCTGACTTTATTTTTCTGGGTTCCAAAATCACTGCTGATGGTGATTGCAGCCATGAAATTAAAATACTTTCTTACTTAGACTTGCTTACTCCTTGGAAGGAAAGTTATGACCAACCTAGATAGCATATTCAAAAGCAGAGACATTACTTTGTCAACCAAGATCCGTCTAGTCAAGGCTATGGTTTTCCCAGTGGTCATGCATGGATGTGAGAGTTGGACTATAAAGAAAACTGAGCAACAAAGAATTGATGCTTTTGAACTGTGGTGTTGGAGAAGACTCTTGAGAGTTCCTTGGACTGCAAGGAGATCCAATCAATCCATCCTAAAGGAGATCAGGCCTGGGTGCTCATTGTTAGGACTAATGTTGAAGCTGAAACTCCAATACTTTGGCCACCTGATGCGAAGAGCTGACTCATTTGAAAAGACCCTGACTCTGGGAAAGATTGAGGGCAGGAGGAGAAGGGGATGACAGAGGATGAGATGCATCACCGACTCGATGGATGTGAGTCTGAGTGAACTCCGGGAGTTGGTGATGGACAGGGAGGCCTGGCGTGCTGTGATTCATGGGGTCACAAAGAGTGGGACATGACTGAGCAACTGAACTGAACTAAACTGTTTGGTTTTGGTATCAGGGTGATGGTGGCCTCGTAGAATGAGTTTGGAAGTGTTCCTTCCTCTGCAATTTCTTGAAAGAGCTTTAGAAGGATAGGCATTAGCTCTTCTCTAAATGTTTGATAGACTTCTCCTGTGAAGCCATCTGGTCCCGGTCTTTTGTTTTTTTTAGAGATTTGTGATCACAGCTTCAATTTCAGTGCTTGTAATTGGGTTGTTCACAATTTCTATTTCTTCCTGGTTCAGTCTTGGAAGATTGAACTTTTCTAAAAAATTGTCCATTTCTTCCAGGTTACCTATTTTATTGCCATATAGTTGTTCATAATACTCTTATAATCCTTTGTATTTCTGCATTTTCTTTGTAACCTCTCCTTTTTCATTTCTGATTTTGTTGATTTGATTCTTCTCTTTTTCTTGATGAGTCTGGTTAAGGGTTTGTCAATTTTGTTTATCTTCTCAAATAACAAGCTTTTAGTATTATTAATCTTTACTACTGTTTCTTTCATTTCTTTTTCATTTCTTTCTACTCAGATTTTTATGATTTCTTTCCTTCTACTAATTTTGGGGGTTTTCTTCTTCTTCTTTTTCCAGTTGCTTTAAGTGTAACGTTAGGTCGTCTATTCGTGTTTTTCTTGTTTCTTGAGGTAGCTTCCCTCTTAGAACTGCATTGCTGCATCCCATAGGTTTTGAGTTGTCATGTTTTCATTGTCATTTGTTTCTAGAAATTTTTTGACTTCCCTTTTGATTTCTTCAGTAACCTGTTTGTTATTTAGAAACATATTGTTTAATCTCCATGTGTTTGTGTTTCTTACAGTTTTTTTTTTTTTCTTGTAATTGATATCTAGTCTCATAGAATTGTGGTTGGAGAAGATGCTTGACACAATTTCAGTTTTCTTAAATTTACTGAAGTTTGATATGTGACCCAAGATGTGGCCTATCCTGGAGAATGTTCCATGTGCACTTGAGAAAAAGGTATATTCTTCTGTATTTGCATGGAATGTCCTGAAGATATCAATGAGATCCATCTCATCTAATGGATCATTTAAGACTCCTGTTTCTGTTTTGATGATCTGTCCATTGGTATGAGGTTTGGTTTTTTTTTAATGGTCCCTTAAGAAAAAAGAAGTTAATGGTACCTGTTTATGTACTTGTTTCATTTTCCTTATTTTTACACCATGTCCAGGTTTTGTTTCCTATTGTAGCTCATGCCACTTATTTTTTAAAAAATCAGATAGATTTATATTTATTTTGCAAATTCCAAACTTATTTCTCAAAAAAACATGAGATCAAGTTAGTATGGAATTATAATAACACTTCAAAGATAATAAAACCTTTTAGAACTAGAATTCCTTGAAACAAACTAAATTGCATGCAAGCAAGTAGAAAAATAGAAATGTAAAAACAACTTCAGTAAAAATCCAATCAATAATATCACCTCCCAATGAGTCCCTAAACACTTTAAAAATTTATAACTTTAATGAAAATACAGGTTACTCATGCCTTATCACATTTCTTAAAAATCTAATATGCACAGGTGACAATAAAGGGAATTATCTGAAGGAGATCAGCCCTGGGATTTCTTTGGAAGGAATGATGCTAAAGCTGAAACTCCAGTACTTTGGCCACCTCATGTGAAGAGTTGACTCATTGGAAAAGACTCTGATGCTGGGAGGGATTGGGGGCAGGAGGAGAAGGGGATGACCGAGGATGAGATGGCTGGATGGCATCACTGACTCAATGGACGTGAGTCTGAGTGAACTCCAGGAGTTGGTGATGGACAGGGAGGCCTGGCGTGCTGTGCTTCATGGGGTCACAAAGAGTCAGACACGACTGAGCGAATGAACTGAACTGAACTGAATGGTGAAGATCTATGTTTGCTAAGTAATCAGATACACGATCAAACATTTATTAGCTAAGCTGCTTTTGATTCTACATAATAAAAATTCTAGTGGCTTTAGCACTTCAGAAGTTATACAGTACGCTCTCCTACATACAAACCTTCAAGTTGCAAACTTTCAAAGATGTGAATACGTTTGCACGTCCAATCATGTAAGTCATGTTTCTGGCCTATGCTATCGCATGCCTCCATCATCTACAAGTGGCTGTGCTTTGGTATATTTTACTGTGCAGTACTGTATACAGCAGTACAGTGTCTATTTCAAGCCCAGGAAGTCCTGAAGCTAGCATAAAAGCATTCTGAGCTGAGCACAGCATGAATATAATATTACTTATATATGGAATCTAAAATATCACACAAATGAACTTCTCTATGAAACAGAAACAAAACCAGGGACATAGACAGTAGACTGGTGGTTGCCAAAGGGGAAGGGGTAGGAGGTGGGTAGTGGGAATTTGGGATTAGCAGATGCAAACTGGTGTATACAAAATGGATTAACAACAAGGTCCTACTGTATAGCACAGACAACTATATTTAATATTCTGTGATAAACTACAAAGCAAAAAATATGAAAAAGAATATATACAAATGTATAACTGATTCACTCTGTTGAACGGCAGTAATTAACACATTGTAATTCAACTATACTTTAATAAAAAAATAGATTTTAAAAAAGTAACATAACTTAATATATTGCTTTGAGTAGTAAATGAAAATATAAATCACTAAGCACACTCTCTATCATGCATTAGGAACAACTCAACAGGTATTAATTTATTTTCTCCAGTAGTTTGCATAATTATTCTCAAGCTTTGGATGTCAAGAGAAATTTTAATTCGTGTACACTGCCAACACTTTGATATACAATTGTCTTTAAGAGAGAAAGTGGTCTTAATGACATGTCCAGTGGATCAACAATCTTCTAGCAATTGCCAGAGGCTCTTGGAATAAGACATGACTATGCCATGGAAAAGAAGAAAAAAAAACCTTCATGTGCTGGGAATTTGACCATTCTTGGCACAGATAATTTTCATTTGGCAAGAGGCCTGAATGTTTACTGGCTTTTGCTTTCTATTCTCTGAAAAAAATAATTTTTCCCAGGAAAATATGAAGTTCCCGTAGCTATCTATGAAGAAGAATTTGAGAAGACAAACTTTATTATAATTTAACTAGGCATTCTGTGTCCTACAGCTATTATTGAATAAAATCACTATCTCCGTGACTGTTTCTAAAGTTGCATATTTTATGCAAATTTATGTATGATGATATATGCTTATTTGAAAAAATTAAATGGTTGCTTCTTATTTTTATGATGGCAGTCTGTTCTAAGCTTAACTACTGCAATGTGTCTTGATGTCTATTAGTTATGTCCTTGTATCTATGAGCTGCACTATAGTTAAAACACACAAAAAAGCCAAAGAGACTCTCAAAATTCTTATCTGGTGGCTAGAAACACAAGCACAGTTTAGTTCTGATAGAACATCTACAAAGAAGTGGAAGTTCATAGGAACATGGATGTTGACTGTTTCACTCTATTAACTTCAGTGCTTACTTTTTCAATCAAGTGCCTACTTCACTGATCCTTTTCTTGTGAAAGCCATCCCAAAGCCTACTGTATCCACACTCTTCCCACACTCTCTTTTGCTATTGCTCTTGATTCATTCTCACTCAGACCTGGCCTCACTTGCAAATCTGTCTCTTCAGCAGTCCACTACCTTCTCCTTCTCATCACTATCTCTCACTCTGGACAAAACTTCCTGATTCACAGATCTGATTAATTTCAGGTATCTGCTCAGGAACTCTGAGGGGTTGCTTATTTCCCACCAAATAGTTGAAGGAGAGCAGAATTTGCTAGCCTAAAATATATCTCTTTGGCATAAAGATTTAGGCTGACTACTTTTAAGAAAGAGTAGACAGAAGAGAAGCTCAGAAAATCTAGTAGAAGTTTGTTAACCTTTTGTAATGCGCTGGGGTCCAGCCCCGGTGGATCCAAGGTAGTTTGAAGGGTGGATGGAGTCAGCAAGGAGAGATTTATTTAATTAGAAATATAAGATTAGATTAGGAAAAAATAGTGTAGTAGGAAAATTAGTGGAGAAAAAGAGGCTGAATAACTTGGTTTACACAGAAAACTAATAAAACCTCGAGACAAAAGGTTTGCACCGGTGCCCACTTGAATAGCGGAGGGTGCCCCACCTTGGGCTCCCTCTCGCGTGGATCTTAGAAGCCAGGGCAAGTAAGTAGATTTGGTGAGCCTCCATGCTCCAGATGGGAATTCAGCCGGAAAAAGGGAGAAAAGAATGACATGGCGGAGCCCAGCATCAGTGCAAGACTCAAGACTTTATTTTCAAAATCAGCTTATATACCCCAAGTTGTACATAAAGAAATAAGGGAATATGCAGAGTTATGCAGGGGCAGCAGTCCTGACCCTCATTGAGACCAGGCTTTCTTTTTGCATACCTTCCCGTATACAAAAGGTCTCGGGTGGTTTACATTATCTTCTGGCCAAGAGGCCTGTTAACATTTTTATGGCTCTCTTCCTAGATAAATGTCTATCAACCAGAAAACTCTTTTTCCTTAGAAGTGTTTTTTCTTTACTCTGCATCACCCTCAAAGTACTAAATAAAGTTACATTCCTGTAGAACAAAGGTGCAGTGGGTTATAACAAAGAAAGTACTTAACTCAAAGTTCTAATGTTGCTAATGCCAGGGCTACTATCTGTTTTTTCTATATACCAACTATATCTACAAATAAAAGATATGAAAATTTGGCAGCAAGTATTGGCTCAACAAATGAAACCTTTAATCAGTCCTATTCTAATGGTTTTGACTCCTCAGAAGCCCCTACATTCCTAGGATGTTTTAAGCTTCCTGTGCCTCTCGAGGTTGGGAGGCCACAAGCAATCACATGCACAGCTGTAAGAGTCCAGCAGGCAGGCTAGAAAGCCATCAGAGGGGTTTTTGGATTGAAACACTCTTATTATGCCCAGGAGATTTATTATCTAAAAGCTCTAAATTAAATTTTTCCAGAAAAAGGTGGTGAGGGGACAGCCCCCTGTTAATGTCAGAAGAGTAGGTGGAAAGCATAACACAGTAAAGCAGGCAGACTCTGGTTTTTTGGGGTGGATGCTCAGGAAATTCCAGGGGGAACCCCTGAAACCTGATCACGTCCTTGCGTTTTGTCAGGCTTCCTTCCTCATGACCTTTGCCACGGGCGGGATTCCTCACTGCTGGCTCCCGGCAGTAATGTAAACAGACATTATTTTGATAAGATCAATCACCTTACAAGAGTGTCGCCATTGGTATACCAGGAAAAAGACAACTAAATCTCCAGAACCTCTCATCAATGGAGAAGAATTGGTCTGCATAATAAATGTACCTTTGTTTACTGGGCTTTGCCTGAAAACCTCCCTGCTGGTTCATCACACCACCCCACCACCAACACCTTTTGTCTTTATTTGGAAATGTATTTAAGGTAATGGTTTAGGCCATTTGGGGAAGTTACTCCATTTTCCTGGGTCTCTTCCATGCATACAGGAGGTACACATTACTAAGTTTCTGCTTGCTTTTCTTCTGTAATCTGTCTTTTATTATGGGAGTTGGTGGTTCTCAGCCAAGAATTTAGCAGCATAGAGAAAAAATTATATTTTTCTTTCACTACATAGTCATTTTTTAGACTGCTGTTTAAAATCTTGAGGATGTAGCTCCAATATTTCTTTCCACTGTTGTCTTCCACTCACCTACAGGGCCCAACACTTATAGCTGTAGTTCAAATTAATCAAATTCTGATTCCAGCAAGTAAGTAGATTCTCTCTTGTTTGAACTCCACTACTATTTTCAGTTCCTTCTGGGCACCTATCTTGTTGCATCTTCTATCAGTGATCAGTTCAGTTCAGTTCAGTTCAGTCGCTCAGTCGTGACTGACTCTTTGCGACCCCATCAATCACAGCACTCCAGGCCTCCCTGTCCATCACCAGCTCCCGGAGTTCACTCAGACTCAGATGCATCGAGTCCGTGATGCCATCCAGCCATCTCATGCTCTGTCGTCCCCTTCTCCTCCTGCCCCCAATCCCTCCCAGCATCAGAGTCTTTTCCAATGAGTCAACTCTTCGCATGAGGTGGCCAAAGTACTGGCGTTTCAGCTTTAGCATCATTCCTTCCAAAGAAATCCCAGGGTTGATCTCCTTCAGAATGGACTGGTTGGATCTCCTTGCAGTCCAAGAGACTCTCAAGAGTCTTCTCCAACACCACAGTTCAAAAGCATCAATTCTTCGGCACCCAGCCTTCTTCACAGTCCAACTCTCACATCCATATATGATTACTAGAAAAACCATAGCCTTGACTAGACGGACCTTTGTTGGCAAAGTAATGTCTCTGTTTTGAATATGCTATCTAGGTTGGTCATAACTTTTCATCCAAGGAGTAAGCGTCTTTTAATTTCATGGCTGCAGTCACCATCTGCAGTGACTTTGGAGCCCAAAAAAATAAAGTCTGACACTGTTTCTACTGTTTCCCCATCTATTTGACATGAAGTGATGGGACCAGATGCCATGATCTTCGTTTTCTGAATGTTGAGCTTTAAGCCAACTTTTTCACTCTCCACTTTCACTTTCATCAAGAGGCTTTTTAGCTCCTCTTCACTTTCTGCCATAAGGGTGGTGTCATCTGCATATCTGAGGTTATTGATATTTCTCCTGGCAATCTTGATTCCAGCTTGTGTTTCTTCCTGTCCAGCGTTTCTCATGATGTATTCTGCATATAAGTTAAATAAGCAGGGTGACAATATACAGCCTTGACGTACTCCTTTTCCTATTTGGAACCAATCTGTTGTTCCATGTCCAGTTCTAACTGTTGCTTCCTCACCTGCATACAGATTTCTCAAAAGGCAGGTCAGGTGGTCTGGTATTCCCATCTCTTTCAGAATTTTCCATGGTTTATTGTGATCCACACAGTCAAAGGCTTTGGCATAGTCAGTAAAGCAGAAATAGATGTTTTTCTGGAACTCTCTTGCTTTTTCCATGATCCAGCAGATGTTGGCAATTTGATCTCTGGTTCCTCTGCCTTTTCTAAAACCAGCTTGAACATCAGGAAGTTCACGGTTGACATATTGCTGAAGCCTGGCTTGGAGAATTTTGAGCATTACTTTACTAGCATGTGAGATGAGTGCAATTGTGCAGTAGTTTGAGCATTCTTTGGCATTGCCTTTCTTTGGGATTGGAATGAAAACTGACCTTTTCCAGTCCTGTGGCCACTGCTAAGTTTTCCAGATTTGCTGGCATATTGAGTGCAGCACTTTCACAGCATCATCTTTCAGGATTTGAAATAGCTCTACTGGAATTCCATCACCTCCACTAGCTTTGTTCGTAGTGATGCTTCCTAAGGCCCACTTGACTTCACATTCCAGGATGTCTGGCTCTAGATGAGTGATCACACCATGATTATCTGGGTTGTGAAGATCTTTTTTGTACAGTTCTTCTGTGTATTCTTGATAAGTAGAGTATTTTGCAACTATGACCTACTTCATTGTTGTCCAGTCACTCAGTCGTGTCCAACTCTTTGTGACCCCATGGACTATAGCACGCCAGGCATCCCTGTCCTTCACTGTCTCCCAGAGCTTGCTCAAACACATGTCCATTGAGTTGGTGATGCCAACCAACCATCTCGTCCTCTGTCGTCCCCTTCTCCCGCCTTCAATCTTTCCCAGCATCAGGGTCTTTTCTAATGAGTCGGCTCTTCATATCAGGTGGCCAAAGTATTGGAGCTTCAGCTTCAGCATCAATCCTTCCAATGAATATTTGTGTTGATTCTCTTTAGGATTAACTTGTTCGATCTCCTTGCAGTCCAAGGGACTGCTACTACTACGTACTACTTCTGACATTTCTAAGGCTCTTAGCTTATCTCCGGTCTATCCCTTCCCCAGAAGAAAGTGGCAGTAGGCAGATTGCTTCTTTGTGTGTGTGATGATTAAAGAAAATACTTTTAAAGGGTCTATTTTTTTTTCCTATTCAAAATAAACTACCATCCTGCTTCAGAATGAGGACTCTCTCAATGTGAGAATAAAAACAATTTTATCTAACGAGCTGAATTGTGAAGTTGGAGATGATGAAGATGCAGGAAACAGTCATGATGACGACTGTGAGGCTTAGATACCTCCAGGATATCAGGGCCTACATTCTAGGCCTGGACATGTATTCTGGAATATTCATAATGGGGAAAAAATTTCCCTTAAGTTTGTTAAAAGGTTGTAGGGAGCAGGAGGTACCCTGACCTTTAGAGGAATGTGACATGGACTCTAGCAGCAGTCATTCAGATACTTAATATTACATTGCTTTTTTCTGCATTTTAACATGTTAACCCATGCATAATGGCCAATTTTTATTAACTTACTTTACACCATAAGAGTGCTGGGGTTATAGTCAGAGGCTGATTTACCAGAAAGCTAATGGAATAAAAGATTTAAGTCCTCTTACTTACATGAGGCCTCTTCTGTGCTATACTGTGCTTAGTTGCTCAGTCGTGTCCAACTCTTTGCAACCCCACAAACTGTAGCCCACCAGGTACCTCTTCCCATGGGATTTCCCAAGCAAGAACACTGGAGTGGGTTGCCATGCCCTCTTCCAGGTTATCTTCCCAACCCAAAGACTGAATCCACATCTCCTTTAGCCCCTTCATTGGCAAGCAGATTCTTTACCACTGAGCCACCTGGGAAGCCCCCCACTTTATAATAATTCCCATTTCATCACTTTAGGGTGACAATTAACATTTTTAGAATCTGATTCAAGGCAAGTTGAGTTGAGAAGGTACATTTAGTTTGGGATTAATAGAATATATATTCCAGTTAATAATCCTTTCTATGTAGATTAAGTTATAGTAGCAATCTGGGAATAGGAGTGGTGTCCAGTAAGTCTCTGAATATTGACATTAGCTAATGAGTTTCTACTAAGATGATGCAGTTATTAATAGATCTAAGTAATCACCAATCAGAGCAGGAGAAGGGCTGGGGTAAAAGTAAGACTGCAGGAGTTGTTTGTTGACAAAGACACTTTGGCAAAGTGGAAGCAGGAATTGGGAAGCAGATTCTCCTGAGAGTCTGTAATTTGGAGTAGCTGAAAAAGAGATACATTAATAAGAGGGCACAGAAAACTGGTTGAGCAATAATTTGTTACAGTGACAGGTAATTTCATACACTACAGATCAAAATGGTCTCATATTATGACACAAGAGTCATTCATTTGGGCAACATGTACTTTTCTTTGATGTCAGTTTCTGGCAGGTTGTACATGCATGGCATATAGCTACAATAGATTTTTCAGCTTTTATAAGCTCTTTGGTATGAAAAATATTGCTAACTTTAGTGCCTTACTTTTTACTTTTACATTAATATTTTCTCTGACTCTTTCATATTCTACAACCATAGATTTGGTTGTCAAATATCCAAAAGCATCTCTTGACTAGACAGAGATCTCATTCATATGTGCCCTCTTTTTCTCCAAGTTAGCATTCAGAGCTGAACATAATAAGCCTGTACTTATAGACATTTCCTTTTTCAGTTCATATTCAAGTAGGGTAAATTGAAAATGACAAAGAAATGCACTTACAATAAACTCTGTTATAGAGCTTGCTGTGGGGTTAGAAGGCAACCTTCTCAAATATGTGACAAATTTTTAGGAATAACTATGGCATCAGAAACTGAGACTGCTTATTCCACAGTATTCACTCCCTTATGCTATTTTATTTAAAGGAAAATATTTCTTCTTGACACAGACTGCCAAATCTCAGCCCAATTCCATCCTGCCCTGTTTAGTTAAAGAAAATTCAATGCTTATTGGGCTAGGAGAGGGACATTAACTTCTATAATCTTTCTCCCCAATACTCTACAACTTTACTGTAAGTGGCAGTAAAATTCAGCTGATTTTTTTTTTCTAATTTTGGTTTTCTGTGTTCTCTTGTTTGGAAAATTTTAATTCTACCCCTAAACATTTATAACTGAATTCTCCTTGCTCATAACATCTTTTTCCCATACAATTTAAGAAATTTCCTCTTTGTGACAATCTTGTTTAAAAAAAAAAAAATCCAGTTGATGTTCAGCACTTTCCTCTGTGATGATCCTACAAACAATGGTTGATTGTATCAATCTTCAGAAGACTTCTCAAACTTAACTATAGATATATTTTAACTCATAAGACAGGGCATCAACCTCCTTTAATGCTGAAAAAACAAACAGACAAAGAACTCAGTTTTCTCAGATTCATAAAAATTTCAGGGATGAAAGTCACATGAACATAATTCATGGAGGAGATTAGACTTAAATGTATCACCTCCTAGGTATTAAACTGGAGCAACAGGTATTATTTTCTGGAACTCACTGATAATTTTTAGATTTTGGTATCAAGTTCATCAAGTTAAGCATTCTCATTGTGAGAAATATCAGTCCAAATCATTAAAGTTAGCAAACATCAGGAGCACATCACCAAGGTAAAATTTAAGGAAATGTGTTGCTGATAATGAATTTCATAGCAAAAACCACACAAAACCTTTCCGTTTATAGATGTTCTTCATCAGGTTACCAGGACCAAATCTGCATTTCTGTACTTTGAGATTTAGTACTGGGAATTCTTCTGAAGGCCAATAAAAAATTTCTCTGATCATTCAACTCTCTTTTCTGGACCTTACTTTCATCATTGTATAAGGGTTAATTCCTAGAGTCCATCCCCTATTTGATATGTTCTCATTGGTCCTGCTTTTCTGACTGATAGACCTGCCCATACACTACCTCTGGATGAGATCATGACCTATCTTTTCAACACAACTGGTTGAACAAGGAGAAGAAAAAAATTTAAAGAAGGAGCCCATCCACAGACAGACTCATTGAGAAAAAGATCATCTGGGCCAACTAGTCAACTCTTTTGCATTTTAGATTCAGGGCACAGAGACTGTGTCCATTAACCAAAAGATTTAAAACAAGTGACTTTAGTTATAAAACAGCCAAGACCAGTCATGGTGAAACATTTTCAAGCTGGGGGATCAGATGAGAACTCTCTCTAGAGAGAAAAAAAAAAAAACTAAGAAGAGAAGAAAACAATTTCTGAGCCTAAAAGATGCATAACTGCCTTGCGTTGCTGATGGCTCCTCAGTTCTCAAGTCTAACCCTATGTGACTTTCTGTATTTGAGTTCTGGAAAACTTATCTAGGTTCTTGAAATAAACACCTCTCTCTCTTATGAAAGTACTATTTTTCCCATGAAACAAAAGAAAAATTGCAGTTAAATAAAACCAAATGTTTAAATTATATAGATGGAGATTAAAGCAGAGATGTGAAAATTCAGCACCTTCAGCTAAGATACTACTTTTAACATCCTATCTCATTCAGATTTCAAAGACCAGAAAGTAATTATACTTATGCCAGTAATTATTAAGACAATGACACTTTTTTAAGTCTACAGTGATAATATTTTATTTTGTCACAAGATTGTGATTTTGTTCCAAAAAATAAAATTACAGGATTTCCTAAAAGACTGATAGTTTACTAAGCATCAAGCTCTGCACACGACATTTAAAGCAAACAGCCTCTCATCTTTTAGAATCTCTCAGTGCTGTTGGGAAAATAGACACATAAATGATAGACACATTAATGATAATCATGAACAAATGGTATGGCACTAGTGATTGAGACATATACACAGTAAATATGGGGAGAATATGGTACTCCATTTTTACAAAACAGAAAGTTATGTTTTTCTCCAATTAGGAATAGCAGGATTTCAGGAGCATTTGCATTAATAATGCTGAGTCAGGGAAAAAGCACATTCTTCAACAACGCATATCATGTTTAAAACCTACCGCAGTTCATATTTACACCATGAATCATTATAACTCCTCTGCAAACATGCTCAACTATTTTTTCTCCCTTTTGATTTTTTCATATTTCCCAGGAAAAAACACAATCCAAGCCAAAATCTGCACCTTTGCAGATAAATATAACTGAAAAATTCTGATCTCACTCTAAATTTATGACGTCTGTCGTCAAGTGAGCCCATAACATTGTCCACAACATACTGTAACTCCCAGCCTTTTCTAATTCCAGTTCCTCCAGGTAAGTATTTATATTTTTCCTTTTCTTTTCAAACTTTCAAAATATTTTGCCAATCCTCTCTCAGTTTATGACCTTGGTTCTTACTTAGCTAAGAAAACCAAAGCAACTAGAAAAGAACTATAATTGGAGAGACAATATTTGAAAACCATTTTCTACTAGACTACAGATTTTTAAATAGACATACTTTTATTCTCATGAGCTTTTTGTTGTTTTTATTTGAAAACTCCCTAAAATGTATAGAAAGCTTGTAAGAACAGTAAAAATAGCTTATATTTTCATGAACTATTTGCTCGTAAGCTGAGAACCAACCAAATAATTTGGTATTTTAGAATTCTTGCATAAAGACAAACCACAGGAATCAGGAAATTAACACTAAGTCATTACCAATCTAATTCTCATACCCTCACATGTAAACTTTGTTCCCCAAATGTCCTTTAAAGCCCAGAAATAGCTTTCAGAATCATGCAATGCACTCAGTTATCATGTCTCGTTAGTGATTTTCAGAATGTAGCTGTTCCAGTCTTTCCTTAACTTTCATGAACTTGATAGTTTTCAAAGCAATGAGGTTCAAGGCAGCCCACTTCAAAATATGCTCTTTGGCATATTGATTATTTTGAATTAAAGTTACTTAAGGAGAGATCCCCTGGAGGAGGGCATGGCAACTCACTCCAGTATTCTTGCCTGGAAAATCCTATGGACAGGGGAGCCTGGCAGGCTACACTCCATGGGGTCACAAACAGTCGGACACAACTGAAGCAACTTAGCATGTACCCATGCAAAAAACCACTAATGCAAGAATATTCTGACCCTCTTTGGTCCCCCATGAAGCAGGAAATTAATCTCTCATGTGAAAGGTACCCTCTCTGTACCAGGAGGTAGCAAGATATCCTTACCACCATAGATAGAGAATTTAGAGCCTATATAAACAAACTTTGTTACTTCTTTATTTATTACCTCAAGTTCCAAATTCTGTTTCTTGTCAATTCTTCACAAATCTATTGCTTCTTTGTCTAAAAGGTATATCAGTTTCCTGCTTCAGTCACTTCTTTGGTTCCATATCTATGGGACATCTGCATGTATGATTTTTTTTTCTTCTCTTAATCTGTCTTGTGTCAACTTAATTATTAGTCCAGACAAAAGGACACAAAAGGGGTGGGGGAAAATTCCCCCACCCAACAAAGGTTAGAGGTCAATTGTCTTGTAGAATGGTCTTCAGTGGGGTTTATCTAACGTTTTCTTAAGAGCAGATTTAGGTTATGCATCTTTGGATAGATACTGCAGAAGTTATACTACTCTTTTTTTCTTTTCTTTTTTGCAGCCTATCAGGGTCACAAGATTTCAATTTGTCCCATTACCAATAATGTTTGATCTCTTGACAAGGGTGATCAATGTTAGGCATCTCTTCTCCAAAATAATATATTCTTCCCTTTATAATAGATTGGTATTTTGTGGGGAGTTGCCTTGAAATTTTATAAACATACTGTTCTTTGCAAATCTTTCAATTTATTCTCATGTCTATTTTTATTATTTTTTAGCTTCTGGTTTCCCATTTTATTCAATGCATCATAATCCATTACTGTCATGTTTATTTTTGTGCTTAAATTGTCTGAGAACAAGCTGGCTACTGTGTTCTTTGAAATATTCTTTGAACATTTCCTTATTTTTTGAAATCAGCAGTGTCAGGCTCAGATTCAAGTGGGGTTGCCCTATGCATGCATTCAGTCACATTCTCCATCCCAGATTTCTTGGAGATGAGAATGGCATACAGAAGTCAAAATGTGTGAGGCAGATGCATACATAATCTGAGTTTCCATTAATGACTTCAAAATTAATTAACCGTCATTCTTCTTCATTCTCTTTATCTCATACCTGTAACTCCATTCTCTGATACTAGCATCTATTACCCTTAATGTATTTGTTTAACTAATATCCCCATAGCCAACACACACCCTCTTTTCACCCTACTCTAGATTGGACACGCTATGCCTAGCATCTACTACCACCCACCTGTGGAGAACTCTCCATCTTCTGCCCATGCTCCAACACCCGTTACCAAATCATTCCACAGCACAGAAGATTCTGTACCCACTCTGGGCTCCAGGCCCCTGCAAGGGCCTATCTGTTCTACCCCCATTTGGATCCCAGCCTCACCTCACATAGGTTCTGTATCATATATTGCAATGTCCTCCTCTTCTTCTGGGACTTCCCTTCCTCACTCCCCTTTCTCTCCAGTGTGAAGGCCTTCTTCATACCCCACAGCACTGAACCCTGCTTTGTGGAGCCATGACTCTTTTCCATTTAGTAAAGAATACTTCCCTGCTAGGCCCTACCTAATGGCCTTAAGACTGGATTGCTGAGGAAAGGAAAGGCAGAGATAGAAATGGTTAAAAAAACAGAGAAGAGAAGGTATGGAATAAGAAGAAGAGAAGGTAATTCTCATGTTTTTAACACATTGAGATTGGTTTTCTGGATCATTTGTTTCATTGGCCCTTCTCTTTTTACCTTCACTCAGATTGTCCTCCTTAAATGACTGTTATATAAAACTTAAGGACAATAGTGAGGATGATATTTCTTAAACATAATTTTCAATTAAAATATTATTATAAAATTTAATGACTGGGCTATTGCCTAGAAAATCATTTTCAACTATGCACTTCCTTGATTCTTTAATTAATATTGCGTGGGGTGAAAAGGGACTACTTAGAAAAATTCTTAAGGAATAGTTAGCAAAACAAATCTGATACTGTGATTTCTGTTTATTTCATTGTTAAAATGTGAAGCAGGTCAATCATCCCATTCCTGTAGTTTTAATGTTCCTGCTTGCAAT
Source organism: Oryx dammah (assembly GCF_014754425.2). Classification (NCBI taxonomy): domain Eukaryota; kingdom Metazoa; phylum Chordata; class Mammalia; order Artiodactyla; family Bovidae; genus Oryx; species Oryx dammah. The sequence goes on along the minus strand of NW_024070201.1, from coordinate 54,524,815 downwards.
TCCCATGTTGCTTTTCAGTTCCTCTTTTTGTTATCCCTTATCTTCTAGGCTTTTCTGAAACCATGTTTATTTTACTAATGGTAAGGGTGGCCCTGCTCACACTAAATGCTATCTGCTTCTTTATTCTAGAACAGTGCTCTCCAACTGAGACATAAGGAAAGCCATGGATATACAATTTAAATTTTTTCTGGTAGCCACAGGAAAAACATAAAAAGAAACAGGTAAAGTTGAATTAAAATTATATTTTACTTAACCCAGTATACACAGGTTATTATTTTAGCATGTTAACAATATTAAACTACTATTTTGCACTCCTTTTTTCATACTAACTCTTTGAGACCCATTACGTATTTTAACATACACAACATCTTAATTTGGATGCTGGATTTCCATGTGAAATATCTGGCTTATATTTAGAGTTCATAAAATTATCATTTGAAAAATCAGATTCATACTTCCAAATTGGTTAAAACACACTTAAAAGTCTCCCAATATATGAAGTAAGCATCATTTATAAAATTATAACCAAACTAAACAAAATTATAACCACTTTATTGATTTTACAAGTGATCAACAGATACATGTGGACAGTCTCTACTATCTAAAATAATGTAGACTTCATCACTTAGAAATAAGGAAGGACCCTGAGGGATGGGATGGGGAGGGAGGTGGGAGGGGGGTCCAGGATGGGGAACACATGTACACCCATGGCCGATTCATGTCAATGTATGGCAAAAACCACTACAATATTGTAAAGTAATTAGCCTCCAATTAAAATAAATTAATTTAAAAAAAATTTTAAGAAATAAGGAAAGTCTGAGTTTCAGCATGGTGTGGTGTTGATAAGAAAGCAGATATGAGTAACTTTGAAGAGATGCAGTCCATCTGATTTGGAGGCAGATTAGATCTGGGGCTATGAGAATTTAAGAGGAAAGTCAAGAATAACTGGCATTACTCATATAATATAGTTTTGAACAGTGTTTCTCAAACCATTTAGTGTGAAGAAACTTCCTTGGGGAGATACTTAAAAACATATATCAATTTTTCTGTTCTTTACTCCACTCCTTCAGAGATTCTAGCTTAGAACTTCTACAGTGGGGCTTTGAAAACTGCATTTTATTTGATTCTGCTTCAGATATTTTCACATGAAACTCTGAGAAATACTGCCCTCCAGAGTTTGACTGCATTAAAACCAGTTTTCAAACCAGTATTAAAAATATTTTCTAGCATTGATTTGGTGATGCTGAGCCAGCATCGGCATTGTTTTATTATTTGCCTGTTTTATTAATGACATATGTCTATGGGGTTGCACAGAGTCGGACAAGACCAAAGCGACTTAGCAGCAGCGGCGGCATACCTGCAATCCTAATGCATAGTGTCTACAATCTTGCCAGCAAGTGTGTTTAAACAGAGAGTGTTATTAGATCATTAAAAACACAGCAAATGATAAACTGTCCAAGTGACTAGCTCAAAACAATGACGTCTACTGCTATCCCTCCCTCAGGTTGTCAATGTTCAAATTGTGGCTATGCCTCTATATAAAAATATTTTTCTGGCCTACAATCATAGAAGATCAAGAGAAGCAGTGCTTTTAACACACTATTGAAAGATTATTCATCTGTTAAGAAAAACATTGTTAGTGTTTTGGTCATCTATATGTGATGTTACTTTCTGCTTCATATTGTTTTTCTTTCCAAAATTTTATAAACATATACCTTGAAAAATTAGACTTAAACTTGTATGATTTTTAAGTATTTACATTTTGTAATCTTGTATCACAGTTTTAAAATGCAATCCTAATTATTTAGAAAAATAGCAAGGCACTAAAGATGGAAAAAAACTACATAAAACTTTGTTTAGGTATTTCTGCATATAGTATCATTTTATTACAGTTCTGCCAATGTTTCTAGATTATAATTTAAAGAGGAGAAATTGAGTATAGAAGAACAAAATAAGTAAAAAGTGTCATCTGTGTCATGACAGTCAGTAATAGTCACTGAGAAATTTTCTGAGACTTTGAAGGTGTTAACAGGTAACTTAGTATCAGACAAATATTTGACAGCATCAACAAAACATCTATCTGATAACTATAATATTCTGTCATGGGCTTCCTAGGTAATCAACCCTTGTTGCTGCTGCTGCTAAGTCGCTTCAGTCGTGTCCGACTCTGTGCAACCCCATAGATGGCAGCCCACCAGGCTCTTCCGTCCCTGGGATTCTCCAGGCAAGAACACTGGAATGGGTTGCCATTTCCTTCTCCAATGCATGAAAATGAAAACTGAAAGTGAAGTCGCTCAGTCGTGTCCAACTCTTAGCGACCCCATGGACTTCAGTCTACCAGACTCCTCCGTCCATGGGATTTTCCAGGCAAGAGTACTGGAGTGGGGTGCCATTGCCTTCTCCGAATCAACCCTTACCTCTCATTAAAATAAAGTGGTAGTATTAAGAATAAAGTGGTCCGTTTTGAAAAAAAGTCAAATAAGATGTGACAAAAAACTTCTGTAGACTACAGTGTAATTGGACTAGAGATTCCATGATATCCTAATACAGGAAAGCACCGCTGTAAGAGATGTGACACAGATTTGCCAGGATCAAGAGATACACCCTTGCTCAACAGCTGAGGCTGTTTGGGGCAGGAGAGACTGGCCCCAAATAGAACCAAATCACAAGCCCAGATGGGATGTCATGGCTAGAACACAAGCAAGTTCTTATGAAACACATTTCTAAAGGAAGTAGTAACTTTGTTTTCTGCATGTCAGAAAACTCACTTCTCCAACCTGACAACACCCACCAAAGACATACTTCAGGCCCCTTTCACCCTTTTATTTGTCAGTTTTGTCTAGGCAACTATTAGAGTTCACCTCTTGTCTGACACCCTGAAACAAAAGCAAGACTTCTCAGTTTTCATTCCTTTTCACGTATCTACAAGCTGATCTTCCCTGGTGTCTCAGCTGATAAAGAATCCACCAGCAATGCAGAAGAGCTGGGTTTGATCCCTGGGTTGGAAAGATCCCCTGGAGAAGGGAACAGGCTACCCACTCCCAGTATTCTGGTCTGAAGAATTCCATGGACTGTACAGTCCATGGGGTTGCAAAGAGTCAGACACGACTGAGTGACTTTCACTTTCACAAGTTGATCTAGTCCTAGAAAGTCATTCTGTCTAGATTAATATCAGACTACTGTTGATTTAAGAATAGAGAATGTATTTTCTTCAGAAGCTATTACAGAGAAAGTGGGAAATGGTGAAATCAACTTATTTTTGATGCCTAAGAATATTGAAGAATACATCCTCTAGGTATGAAAAAGGATTGATTAAATTTTTCTTGAAATTCATATAGCTGAAAATATGTATATAGGCGAATTCAAACTAGGTCCATTTAGAAATTATTTATTGCACCCCTTGAGGTCACTGGAGAGGAAGAGATGGAACTTGTTTTAAAATCCTTGTGTAAATAATTTTGCTAATTAACTCTATCTTTAACAGTGTGTCATCAAACATTACATTCTTGTTCCAAAATTAATAATTACACATTAATACTAAGTTTGTTTCCTATACCTAAAAATCCCAGAGTTAAGAATCCATTTAGGTATTTGTATATATAAATACCAGGATAAGTCAACTTAAATTGACTTTTTCAGTCAAGATACTTTAGCCCAGCCTTAGCCAATCCACGTAAACTGCTTTCTATAAAAATTCATTATAAAATACTAATGTGTTTCACTTGTTACACACAAATAAGTTTAACTTTACATTGGCCACCTTATGCAAAGAGCCGATTCATTGGAAAAGACCCTGATGCTGAAAAACATTGAAGGCAGGAGGAGAAGGGGACAACAGAGGATGAAATGATTGGATGGCATCATCGACTCAATGCACATGAGTTTGAGCAAACTCTAGGAGATGGTGAAGGACACAGAAGCCTGGCCTGCTGCAGTCCATGGGGGTCACAAAGAGTCGGACACAACTGAGTGACTGAACAACAACAACAAAGTTTAGCCTTCAGGATACAAATATAGCACCCAGAGAGCCCATGCCTTTAAGAAATTCATAGTCCAGTGTGTGCGTGTTTGGGGAGGAGGGGGAGGGAGGAGAGGATGGTCAAGCAACAGAAGAAATAGTAACTGTACATTGTGTTCTGAAACAAATATTTATAATGAGGTATCACAGATTTGAGACTGGTTCGTAGATGTGGTTCAAATTGTGTACAAATTATTTCCCAGAACTGAAAAGAGATTTCAGACAAAAGAAATAACAGTTACAAAACAGAAGTGCCAACTATTGCATGTTTTAGGAAATGCACACTGTTCAACTCTCAAGAGTACAGAAGGTCATGCAGGATAAGCTGAAAGCTGAGGGTGTACTATTGAGAGCCATGAGCACCATGCTAAGTGAACTGAATTTTATCCTTTGATAGTAAGACATGATTGAAGGCTTTAAATATGGGAATGCTAGCTTAAATCATGGAGAAGGCAATGGCACCCCACTCCAGTGCTCTTGCCTGGAAAAACCCATGGATGGAGGAGCCTGGTAGGCTGCAGTCCATGGGGTCGCCAAGAGTCAGACACGACTGGGCGACTTCACTTTCACTTTTCACTTTCATGCATTGGAGAAGGAAATGGCAACCCACTCCAGCGTTCTTGCCTGGAGAATCCCAGGGGCGGAAGAGCCTGGTGGGCTGCCGTCTATGGGGTCGCGCAAAGTCGGACACGACTGAAGCGACTTAGCAGCAGCAGCAGCTTAAATCATATAGTTCAGCCAAATTATTCATAATCACAGTTTAGAAAGTATGGTAACTGCTACCACAAAGGAACAGGCTTCAGTTCCACAATTTCTACCTCACTTTTTTTCTGTTTTTCATCTCTTAGTTCCATTTCCAGGGATAATAAAAATTCTCAGCAAATTAGAAATAAAAGAAAACTTTCTCCACCTGCAAAAAAGCATCCAAGGAAAACTTGCAGATAACAGTATGTCTGATTGTGAAAGATCAAATATTTTTCATCTAAGAGCTAGAATAAGGCAAGAATATCCTACCAATTCTATTCAACATGGTACTAGATGCTATAGGAAATGCAACAAAGTATGAAAAATAAAAGTTATATATATTAAAAAGGAGGGATAAAAGTACTTCTGTTGTCAGATGGCATGGTGTTTTATATAAAATATCATATGGAATAAAAAATAAATAGCTTTTAGAACCAGCAAGTTTACCATGTTTAGTATATTTATAAAACAGTAAAACAAATAAAACAGACAGACATAACATATCAGGAATTTAAAGATTCAATATTATCAAGATGAAAAGTTTTCTCAAGATAATTCTAGATTTCACTCAATCTTAGTCAAAATTCTCATAGTTTTTTTTTAAATAGAGACTGATAAATCATAAAATTTATTTGGAAATTCAAATGGTCTAGAATAGATTAAACTATTTTGAAAAAGAAAATAGATAGGCATCTTATACTACATAATTTCTGTGCCTAGTACATAGATGCTTTGAACTGTGGTACTGGAGAAGACTCTTGAGAGTCCCTTGCACTGCAAGGAGATCCAACCAGTCCATTCTGAAGGAGATCAACCCTGGGTGTTCTTTGGAAGGAATGATGCTAAAGCTGAAACTCCAGTACTTTGGTCACCTCATGCGAAGAGTTGACTCATTGGAAAAGACTCTGATGCTGAGAGGGATTGGGGGCAGGAGGAGGAGGGGACGACAGAGGATGAGATGGCTGGATGGCATCACTGACTCGATGGACGTGAGTCTGAGTGAACTCCAGGAGTTGGTGATGGACAGGGAGGCCTGGTGTGCTGTGATTCATGGGGTCGCAAAGAGTCGGACACGACTGAACTGAACTGAGTACATAGAAGTTGCATCATACATATTTTTAAATAAATAACATGTTCCCCTACATGTAACAAAGTCTTACCATAATCAAATCTCACATTAACCTTTGGTAGGAAAAAATGAATTATGAAGATAGCAAATGATAACATCAGGTGACCTAAAAAGTAACAGTAACTAACAGATCTTAAGTTCTATTGAGTTTGATGTGTACATATCATCAGGTGTCAGATGTCTTTGCCATTTGCAGATTAAAAGCAAATTTTCCCATAGTTGAAAATTTCAACTCACCACTATACCTTTCACAGTTACTATCATGTTATTTCTCTTGTGAAGTGTTCAAAATTGCAAAACATATAAGCACTTGAGCCATACAGTCATTAAAGATATTAAGCAAAAATAAATCATTCCATACTGAAACCTCTAAGCCTGAAAAATCTGTGACACATAAAACAGTGAGTAACCTTAGGAGAAATTTATTGCTTTTCATACTGAAAACTAAACCTGCCTCATAAATAACTAAGAAAAGTATGTAAGAGATAATCTGAGGCCTAAATTAAAGTTGTTAAACTGATTATGCTGACATATACAAGTGTCCATATGAGCTTAATTTTGAGAAACACAATTTCTCCACTTTTATTTTATTTAGCAAGATTTTCACTGTGCCTATCTGCTGCAAGTCTGATAATTTCAGCCAGTAAATTATTGCATATAATTTACTAATGATTTAGAAATTCTCCATGTAGCTAAAAGGATATACTTATTGTTGATCCCAGCCTACCAATGGTTCCCAATGAGGCAAACTGCTATGACTTCTAGGAGGGGTCAACAATAGGCTAAAAAGTATGTGTTCTTAAATTACCCAAGCGTGTAATCACCATTCCAAATAATATATAAAATGTTTTCCTCACTCCATAAAATTCAACTTTACCCTTTAAATCGTTATTTCTACCCTTCCCCAGCCACTCACTGACTATCATCATAGACTGCTTTTGCTAGTTTACATATACCTTATGAAAATTCCATTTCACACTATGTTATGTGTATATATATGTGTGTCTCCATCTTCTTTCACTGTCTCTGCTACTGCATATATCTCAAGTGTATTTCTTCTTTTATTGCTGGGTACTATTTTATTGTTTGAATACATCACAACTGTGTTTATCCATTTTTCTACAGTCGGAACTTGGGTTGTTCTCTGTTCTATTTTATATTATATATAATGCTTTTATGAAATTTTTATACAAGTGTTTTTGTGGATATAACTCTAATTTATTTCCTTGGGAAATATCTAGGAATAGAAATGTTAGACCATGGAGTTGATTTATGCTTAAATTTGTAAGAAATCACTATATAATTTTGAAACTTTAATAAACTAGATATAGTATTTTATCCTCTCACCAGCAAATTGTAAGAATTTGTATTGTTCCACATTCTTATAAACATTTTGCATTTTTGATCTTTTTTATTTTGACTATTTTATTAGATGTAGGGTCTTAGTTTGTGTGCATGTGTATATTTTGTTCTGAATGGATATTTTTCTTTCCCAAGAAAAATGAAACCAACAACTTTTAGTATTTTGTGTCCTTGCACAATATGGAGAGCAGACGATACCATCACCTCAGGCAATATCCTGTCTTACCTAGAATTCTTATAGATTATGACTCAGAGATTAATCTCAAGTAATTTTGACTAACTGAAACTTTTTTTAAGTATTAAAAAAATACTGCAAATCCCTAATGTTTTATGTGCTTTATAATTTAGCATACTCAACTAGAACATATTCTAAAAGTGTGAAAATGTCTTTATCTTGTGCTTTTATAAAACTCAGAACCACACATGAATATAAGATGTCAGCTCATACAATTAATTCATCTTCTATAACTGCTAATTAGTTCGTATTCACTAATATTTGTCACAATCCTAAATAGTTCAATGTTTACTAAAAAGAGTGAAATGCTTCTTCTGAAAAATATTCTCACCACCTGGAAAGGATTTTTCCCCTATTTCAAGAAGCCTAAGAAAAGAGTTCTAACAATTCAATGTGTCCCTTTTAGCACAAAATCGATACCAAATAGATGCAGTTAATATTATCTATTTTTTCCCTCTCCCTTTGCCTGATATCTGATAGAAATTTAATTTTCTGAAACAAACCAGTCATAAGCAAAATAAGAGAAGGTTGGCAAACAGACAAATGACAATAACAGCATAACAGCATCAACAACAAAAGCTAATGCTATCACCATATTAAGGAGCAAGTTAAAGCTACTTCCCTTAGAAAATATACAGACTAAAGAAGAGAGGACCCGAAAACTACATGTTTACAAGAGGTCATCTGATGGTTGTGTGCACATTTATACGCACATAGCTACTATATGTTAAAATAATTTTACAGTAGAAGAAGAAAGAAAGTCAAGAGTAAGAATGAGGGATAAGTCACTTAATTTTAGAAAGCTTTATAAGAAAAAAGTTGATTTTAAAAAGGCATAAAGTACAATTCTGTATTGGTTTTGGCATAGATTGACATGAATCCACCACAGGTGTACATGCGTTCCCAAACATGAGCCGCGGGGGGGGGGCCCTCCCCACAACATCTCTCTGGGTCATCTCCGCGCGTCAGCCCCAAGCGTGTCATATCCTGCATCAGACATAGACTGGCAATTGTAAAGTAAAAATTAAAAATAAATAAATAAATTAAAAAAAAAAAAAAAGAACAGGACATGGGACAACAGAATGGTTCCAAATAGGAAAAGGAGTACTTCGAGGCTGTATATCGTCATCCTGCTTATTTAACTTCTATGCAGACTACATCATGAGAAACGCTGGGCTGGAAGAAGCACAAGCTGGAATCAAGATTTCCAGGAGAAATATCAATAACCTCAGATATGCAGATGACACCACCTTTATGGCAGAAAGTGAAGAGAAACTAAAAGCCTCTTGATGAAAGTGAAAGAAGAGAGTGAAAAAGTTGGCTTAAAGCTCAACATTCAGAAAACTAAGATCATGGCATCTGGTCCCATCACTTCATAGGAAATAGATGGGGAAAGAGTGGAAACAGTGTCAGACTTTATTTTTTGGGCTCCCAAATCACTGCAGATGGTGATTGCAACCATGAAATTAAAAGACGCTTACTCCTTGGAAGAAAAGTTATGACCAGTCTAGAAAGCATATTCAAAAGCAGAGACATTACTTAGCCAACATCTAGTCAAGGCTATGGTTTTTCCAGTAGTCATGTATGGATGTGAGAGTTGGACTCTGAAGAAAGCTGAGCACCGAAGAATTGATGCTTTTGAACTGTGGTGTTGGAGAAGACTCTTGAGAGTGCCTTGGACTGCAAGGAGATCCAACCAGTCCATTCTAAAGGAGATCAGCCCTAGGTGTTCATTGGAAGGACTGATGCTAAAGCTGAAACTCCAGTACTTTGGCCACCTCACGTGAAGAGTTGACTCATTAGAAAAGACCTTGATGCTGGGAGGGATTGGGGGCAGGAGGAGAAGGGGATGACAGAGGATGAGATAGCTGGATGGCATCACCGACTCGATAGACATGAGTTTGGGTAAACTCCGGGAGATGGTGATGAACAGGGAGGCCTAGCGTGCTGCAATTCCTGGGGTTGCAAAGAGTCGGACATGGTTGAGCAACTGAACTGAAGTATAATCATCACATTAACAAAAGAATAAAAATTACATAATCATCTCAAAAAAAAAAAGGCATAAAGTACAAAACAAATAAAATTTTGAACAAAGAAACTGTACCAGACTATACTTAGTTTTACCATGGTTACCTTGGATTCAGCATATTTAATATCATACCTTTGATTCTCTAAATTCTCATCCTAATGCACAACTGACCATACCACTACATGTCTCAATCCCAGAAATAGCACCATCATCAAGATATCATCCAACCTGGAGAACACACTTATATTCGGACTCTCCTTGTATAAGTAGCAGAATCACATCACCTTCTATATGTCTTCTGCCGTGTGATTACCAATGTTATTGCTTTAGGCCCTCTTCATCTTCCTCTTGTAACTATGTTTCCACCTAGTTTCCCCATATTTCATTTCGACTTTCATATTGCAATCAGAATTTATTTACAAATAAAATCTAATTAAATCAGTCTTCTAAAATCATTTGATTATACACCATCACATATAAGATAGTTGATAAGATAGCTTAAAATCAGTTTATAATTCAAGGATCTTTATGAATTAGCTTCTACCAATTTCTATATAACCATATACATAATTATTTATATACAATAATTGGCAGTATTATTTCCTGCTAAACCTTCATTCATTCCCTAAGCTCTTGTTACACTGAGACACTTTCACTTCCCTTTCTTGTACCTCATTGGCTTTCATATATCGTTGAATTTACTGAAAATTCTTCAAATTACTTATGCACCTTCTTTCCCCATCTACTTCTTTATGTAGCTAGGCAGCTCATAGTCATCCTCAACACCTAGTTCAAGCGTAATCTCCGGGAAGTCTTTCTTTACTGGCTTTGCCCTCCTCTGTCTTCCTATGTTCTCATACTACCTTTGAGCTATCTTATGCCACTTACTTTGAAAGTCTAAGTCAGACACTATTTACATTCATTAAAAAAAAAAACCTGTTTTAGCTGTATAGTTTAATAAGTTGAGTTATTCTGCATTCTGGCTCAGTTCAGTTCAGTTCAGTCACTCAGTCATATCCAACTCTTTGCAACTGCGTGGACTGCAGCACTCCAGACCTCCCTGTCCATCACCAACTCTCTGAGTTTATCCAAACTCATGTCCATTGAGTCAGTGATGCCAGCTAATCATCTCATCCTCCATCGTCCCCTTCTCCCACCTTCCATCTTTCCCAGCATCAGGATCTTTTCTTATGAGTCAGTTCTTTGCATCAGCTGGTCAAAGTATTGGAGTTTCAGCTCCAACATCAGTTCTTCCAATGAATATTCAGGACTAATTTCCTTTAGCATGGGCTGGTTGGATCTCCTTGAAGTTCAAGGGACTCTAAAGAGTCTTCTCCAACACCATAGCTTTCTGCCATAAGGGTGGTGAAATCTGCATATCTGAGTTATTGATGTTTCTCCTGACAATCTTGATTCTAGCTTGTGCTTCATCCAGGCCACCAGCATTTCTCATGATGTACTCTGCATATAAGTTAAATAAGCAGGGTGACAATATACAGCCTTGACATACTCTTTTCTTGATTTGGAACCAGTCTATTGTTCCATGTCCAGTTCTAAATGTTGCTTCTTGACCTGCATACAGATTTCCCAGGAGGCAAGTAAGGTGGTCTGGCATTCCCATCTCTTGAAGAATTTTACACAGTTTGCTGTGATCCACACAGGCAAAGGTTTTGGCATAGTAAATAAAGCAGAGAAGTAGGGCTTCCCTGATAGCTCAGTTCATAAAGAATCTACCTGTAATGCAGGAGACCCTGGTTTGATTCCTGGGTTGGGAAGATCTGCTGGAGAAGGGATAGGCTAACCACTCCAGTATTCTTGGGCTTCCCTTGTGGCTCAGCTAGTAAAGAATCCGCCTGCAATGTGGGAGACCTGGGTTTCATCCATAGGTTGGGAAGATCCCCTGGAGAAGGGAAAGGCTACTCACTCCAGTATTCTGGCCTGGAAAATTCCCTGAACTGTATAGTCCATGGGGTCACAAAGAGTTGGACATGACTGAATGACTTTCACTTTCACTTCACTAAAGCAGAAGTAGATGTTTTTCTGGAACTCTTTCACTTTTTCTATGATCCAACAGATGTTGGCAATTTGATCTTTGATTCCTCTGAAGTGAAATAAAGTGAAGTCGCTCAGTCGTGTCCGACTCTTTGCGACCCCATGGATTGTAGCCTACCAGGCTCCTCAGTCCATGGGATTTTCCAGGCAAGAATACTGGAGTGGGTTGCCATTTCCTTCTCCAGGGGATCTTCCCTCCTCTACCTTTTCTAAATCTAGCTTGAACATCTGGAAGTTCATGGTTCATGTACTGTTGAAGTCTGGCTTGAAGAATTTTGAGCATTACTCTGCTAGTGTGTGAGATGAGTGCAATTGTGCAGTAGTTTGAACATTCTTTGGGATTGCCCTTTTTTGGGATTGGAATGAAAACTGACCTTTCCCAGTCCTGTGGCCACTGCTGCATTTTCCAAATTTGCTGGCATATTGAGTGCAGCACTTTCACAGCATCGTCTTTTTCAAGATTTGAAAGAGCTCAACTGGAATTCCATCACCTCCACTAGCTTTGTTCGCAGTAATGCTTCCTAAGGCCCACTTGACTTCGCATTCCAGGATGTCTGGCTCTGGGTGAGTGATCACACCATCATGGTTATCTGGGTCATGAAGATCTTTTTTGTACAGTTCTTCTGTGTATTCTTGCCACTTCTTCTTAATAGCTTCTGCTTCTGTTAGGTCTATACTGCTTCTGTCCTTTATCGTGCCCATCTTTGCATGAAATGTTCCCGTGGTATCACTAATTTTCTTGAAGAGACCTCTAGTCTTTCCCATTCTATTGTTTTCTTCCATTTCTTTGCACTGATCACTTAGGAAGGCTTTTTTGTCTCTCTGTGCTATTCTTTGGAACTCTGCATTCATATGCTTATATCTTTTCTTTTCTCCTTTGCCTTTAGCTTCTCTTCTCAGCTATTTGTAAGGCTTCCTCAGACAACCCATTTTGCCTTTTTGCTTTTAATTTCTGGCTAGTATATCTAAATTTCAGCCCTTCGAGTGAATGTATGGATATATCACTGTGGTTTTAGTTTACATTTCCCCAATGAATAATGAAGCTGACAACCTTTTATGTTCTTACCTTTCAACTGCCCATCTTCTCTGTTGAAGTGTCTGTTTAAAACATTTATTGTTTTGTTAAATTGTTTTGGTTTACTTTGTATTACTGAACTGTAAAATTATACAATATGAATACACATATATATATAAACTTGCAGCTCCATTATACATACATTTATGTGTATGCATTTTCATACATATATACACGTGTAACATGTATGTGCATGTTTATATATGCATGTACAATATTCTGAATATTAGTATTTTTAATGCAACTTGTACTCCAGACTGTGGGTAGACTTCTCATTTTTAAAAAGTGCCTTCTAAAAACAAGAAGTTTTAAATTTTGACCAAATTCAATTTTAACAAATGTTTTCGTCATTCATACTTTTTGTTTCCTTTCTAAGAAATCTTTGTGTAACTCAGGTTTACAAATTTTATTCCCTATGTTTCCATCTAGAAATTTTGTAGTTTTATTTCTATGATACATTTAAGGTTCAACTTTATACATTGTGATATAAACTTCATTTTTGTTTTAAATTGTCCCATTTGTTGAAACACTATTCTTTCCCCCATAGAATTACCCTGAATCTTTGCTGAAAGTCATTAGGCCATATATCTGCGAGTGGCACGTGAGTATACTTCTGTTCCAGTTATATATTTGCATATTCTTCAACAAACAGCTCGCTCTTTTTAGTACTCTAGCATTATAGTAAACCTTGAAATGAGGTAGTGTCGTCCTACTTTTTCATTTTTAAAATTATTTTGATCATTCTGTGTTCCTTGAATTTCCATATATATTTAATAGTTTCAGCTTGTCCATTTGCAGAAAATATAAACTTCTGAAATTTTGGCTGGGTTAAATTTCAACCTATAGATCAATTTAGAATGAAAACAATTTCTCTCAGCATATTTTGTAGGCTTCAGTGTACAAATATTGAACCTGGCTTTTTTTCAAAAACAATGTTTATATGTTATTGTTAATGATATATAATTTCAATTGTACATTGTTTAAATATAGGAAAATAATTAAGTTTCTGTATATTACTTTGAACCTGAGACTGATAATATTCTTTTATCAGATCTAACTGTTTTCACAAATATTGAGATTTCCCACACACAGAATAATGCCATCTGAAATGAAAACTATTTCTAATATATATAAATTTTATTTATTTACTTATTTGCAACTCATATAATATTTTCTATTTTAATATAAAGGATTGTATCCACCTCACCAGGCCAGGCTGATTTCTTAGTCACCATTGGATGACAAAGATTCATCTAGTCAAAGTTATGGTTTTTCCACTAGTCATGTATGGATGTGAAAGTTGGACTATAAAGAAAGCTGAATTGGTTTTACCAATACGGAATTGTAAAGTAAAATAAAAAATTAATTAATTAATTTAAAAAAATAATAAAGAAAGCTGAGCCCCAAAGAATTAATACTTTTGAACTGTGGTGCTGGAGAAGACTCTTGAGAGTCCCCTAGACTGCAAAGAGATCCAGCCAGTCAATTCTAAAGGAAATGGGTCCTAAATATTCATTGGAAGGCCTGATGCTGAAGCTGAAACTCTTAATACTGTGGCCACCTGATGCGAAGAACTAACTCATTTGAAAAGACCCTGATGCTGGGAAAGATTGAAGGTGGGAGGAGAAGGAGACAACAGAGGATTAGATGGTTGGATGGTATTACCAACTCAACAGGCATGCATTTGAGTAAGCTCTGGGAGTTGGAGATAGACAGGGAGGCCTGGCGTCCTGCAGTCCATGAGGTCGCAAAAAGTCAGACACAACTGAGCGACTGAACTGAACTGATTATACAGAATAACTGAACATTCCTTCCTGAACAGTTCAGGCCAAGAGCAGTACTGAATGATTCTGCCCTTCCCCCAAGGTTAGATTTGGCTTTAATAATTTGCTATTTCTGATGAATATATTCCAGTTGAACAAAGCCAGGGGTCCTCACCCTTAATAAATCCCTCTACCAGGCAGGTTCCATGCCTAGATGGCCAGCCCGACGACAGCTGGGATTTCAGAAAGGGTAGCGTGGACCACTTCAGTCCCTGAAGGTAAAATTTACCTGAACATGAGGAAGTACATCTGCTGCCGCATGGGATCCAGTTGCCCCTCAGCTCTTCTTGAGCCACTCTGACACCTCATGGTTCAGTTCCGCTCCAACTTCACGCAGATGAATGGCCATCTCGAAGAGATGAATAAATGGTTCTTGAGCGCTCTGGGCCCCGGACCCATGAGCATAAGCGGCCGCTCTGCCTTGGCAGTCTCCTCCGCTCACTCGGGGCCAGGCTCACGTGGGCGGTTCAGTCTCTGCGTCTCGAGGCATGCTGGGAAATGAAGTCTGTGTCTCGTGACCATAGTCTGAGTGGCACGTGACGTGCGGAGGGTTCCTGGGAATCACATCCTGACTCGTGAGGTCTTCAAACACTCAGAACCAGAGGAATTCAGAGAAAAAGGTATTTCCTGGTGTTCGGATTATTTGATGCATCAATCTTCTGGATTGTTTAGTCCAATCTTTTAATTTCACATACAGCCCATTTATTGAATATATAATCACTGTGGGTCAGATCTAGTACTTGAGGTTGAGGAATAAAGATATTTCCTGTCCTCAGGTTTACAGACACTGGAGAACACAGACAGGCGTGCAGACAGTTACAATACACTATGGGACTAAGCACTAGATGCTAAGGAAGGAAGTTCCTGGATTTAGGGGATGGGGAAAGTTTCCTGTAGGAGATATGGGGGAACAGATGGGAAGAAACCGGGAGAAACCCCTTTCCAGTCCGACTTCGCCAGCCTGAAGCAGCAGCACGAGCAAGATCTGAGAGGAGAGAGAACTTTGAAGGAGTCATTGCTTCCAATGTGTTGGGTAGCATTTTCGTATGATTGAACCCCAAAGAGCAGAGATGATGGACATGGTGGGAAGCCAGTCAGTGGACAGAAGTGAGGAAAAAGAGGCAGATGCCAAGGTCACATTGGGCCTCAGACATTGTGTAAGCGGTTTTGTCTTTATCTTAGGAAGAGTGGGAAGCTGGTGATGATTTTAAGGAGGGATATCACAGGCAGTCCATTCTAAAGGAGATCAGTCATGGTGTTCTTTGGAAGGAATGATGCTAAAGCTGAAACTCCAATGCTTTGGCCACCTCACGTGAAGAGTTGACTCATTGGAAAAGACTCTGATGCTGGGAGGGACTGGAGGCAAGAGTAGAAGGGGACGACAGAGGATGAGATGGCTGGATGGCATCACCGACTCGATGGACATGAGTTTGAGTGAACTCCGGGAGTTGGTGATGGACAGAGAGGCCTGACGTGCTGCAATTCATGGAGTCGCAGAGTCAAACACGACTGAGTGACTGAATTGAACTGATCACAGGATTAGATTTTTCCAAGATGATACACACCTTTTTAACATATCTAGATTTTATTTCGGAGAAGGCAATGGCAACCCACTCCAGTGTTCTTGCCTGGAGAATCCCAGGGACGGGGGAGCCTGGTGGGCTGCCGTCTATGCGGTCGCTAGGGTCGGACACGACTGAAGTGACGCAGCAGCAGCAGCAGATTTTATTTTATATATTTGTAAATATTTTGTAGACTTCTTCATATATTCTTTACTATTTCTCACAACTCATTTTAAAGTGGAGTAATACCCTCTACTCTTCACTAGACTCACCATTTTTACATTTATATGTATGTATATACTTATATATTATTTTACTTAACTACATATTAGTAGACTTTATTTTTAAAAGTGGTTTTGGGTACACCCAAAAATTGAACAGAAAGTTCCCAGATGGCCGTTAATTTCCCACACCTACACGCTGTTATTCACATCTTGCATTAGTGTGATACGTTTGTTACAACTGATGTGCGTTGTGTTTCCTACAGTTTTAATGAATATCATGTTATGTATCCACCATTAGAATACAGAATAGTTCTGCTCTCCTAAAAACTCGTGTGTTCCACCTATTCATCCTTCTTTCCCTCCAAACCCTTGACACTTAGTTTTCCCTATTAGCTCTCACTTTCCATACAGTGTTGAATAGAGCTGATGAGTGGACCTATTTTATTTCTGATCTTAGGGCTAAAGCATTCACCATTCAGCATGAAATTATATGTGATTTTGATGCTTGCCCTGAACAGATTTAGAAATTTCTCTCTGGTTCTAGTTTTATGAGAATTTTTTTGTTATGAATGGATATTGGAGTTCATTAAATGCTTTCAACATGTATTAAGATGATGTTTATTGATATGATCATATTTTTTCTCCTTTATTATTTTAATGTGATCAGTTACACTGATGCATTTTTAAATTAGCAAACTGCTCTTTTAGTTCTGCTAAGACTACAGCAGTCCTAATTTATTATTCTTTTTTATATTGCTGTGTTTTATTTGCTAAGTCTTTTGTTAAGCCTGTTTTTGTGTAAATTAGTGGTGGATATCAGTATTTAGGTTTTTTTTTTTCCCTTGAAATATCTTTGTTTGGTTTGGGTACCATAATGCTTGCCCCATAAAATGAGTTTGGATATGTTCCTTCCTTGTTGTTTTTCTAAAAGATTTAATGAAGGATTGCTATTTTTTCTTCCTTAAATATCTGATGGATTTGACCAATGATGCTTTCTAAAACCAGAATGTTCTTTGTGGAAAGGTTTTAAATTGCAAATATATTAAAGTGATATAGGGTTATTAAGATTTATTATGTCCTCTAGCATCAAGTTTTAAATGTGTACTTTCAAGGAATTTTTGTAATTCACATAAGATGTCAAATTTATTTGCATATATTTATTTGATGTTATTAAGTTATGTAGCACTTGTGCTGATGACTCTTCTTTAATTCCTATTATTTGGTAATTTTGTCTTTTCTCTTTTTTATTTACTTTAATCAGTACAACCTAAGTGTTTTCTTTTTAATTTTGTAGATCATTTTAGAAAAACTGCTTTAAGTTTGAATGATTTTTCTCTGTATTCATTTCTTATTTTAATGATCTTTCTCTTTCTTATTTTTTTTCTGTTTACCTTAGTCTTACTGTTTGTTTTCCTAACTTTTTCAGAGGTAGACTTCTCAACCATTGATTTTAGACTTTTCCTTGTATTTGATATAATCATTTAAACAGATAAATATCTGTGTAAGAACTGTATTTATTATGAATGCAAATGTTGGTTCTTTTTTCATTTTCATTTAGTTTATAATATTTTATAATTTTTCTTATGCTGTCCTCCTTGACATGTGGGTTATTGAGAAGTGTATTATTTAATGCTTATAGTGATTATTTCACACATAGGATCTGTTTTTTGTTTTTCCATACTAGCTCAAGGTATTTCATCATGCAGAAGACGTTTTTAAATGACTTTCCAATGTTTGGAGTATTTGCCATAATTCTTTTGTGTACTATCCCTACCCTTTAGAAAGGAGCCAGAACATCAGTTTCTCAGCCTTTCTTACATCGAGAACAAAAACCTAGGTTTACTAGTCAGAGGCACCAGTGTATGACCTTGATTCAGAAGAAAGCTATCTGAAGAAACAGATGCATGAAGAAATTGGTTTTTTCTAGTGATGTTGGTGACATAAAGCATTAACATAAAGAGTTCAAGGTGAAGTGGCTAGGGTTTTGATGTTCACGTTTCAGTTTCAGCAGTGTGGTTTTAGTGTTTTTTTAGATGGATGACCTCCGAATCTTATACTTTGCTCTTCCCTGCTCCCTGAGATTTTGAAAGATTGTTTTTAGGTAAATTGCTTTTCCATTTGAATTAATTAAGGTGGCTTCTGTTACTTTGAAAAGGAATTATGATGGACAAAGAGGTGATTATTTTTCTAAATAATTTGCAAGTAAATCAGCTTTTAATTGGAAATATGTAACACTTTCCTGCAGTTCAGGACAGACAAGAACAGTACTTGTACACAGAGCGATTGTTGAGTAAATATAAATGAATTGATGTACATTCATGTTAGTAAAATATGTAGTTGTTCTTGAGATTGTCTTTGAGTGTAATAGATTTTCCTACTAAGAAATCACAATTTGTATTACATAAAATATTTTTGCTACAAGGTATTTTATCCTCCAGACCTCTCATATTTTATCTTTATTATGTTATATTACAAATATTTATGAAAATAGGCTGGAACGATATGAAAGTCTGTAGACTGTCTCTGACAATCCATTTCAAATTGCTACCCTAAAAATTTCTGGACACGACTGAGAGACTTGACTTTCACTTTTCACTTTCATGCTTTGGAGAAGGAAATGGCAACCCACTCCAGTGTGCTTGCCTGGAGAATCCCAGGGACGGGCGAGCCTGGTGGGCTGCCGTCTATGGAGTCGCACAGAGTCGGACACGACTAAGGCAACTTAGCAGCAGCAGCAGCGGTGCCTAATTTGCCTATTACTAGTATTACTATAGGAAAGAAAGAAGAAAAAACTTTCCCTGACTAATGATTCCAAAGTGTGTTCACCCTTTAGCTCAACTCCGTGATGATGCGTGTGAACTTGTCGGTGAGTCAAATAGTTTCCAGTTACAGATTCTTAAACTTTAATTTTCAGAAGGGATATATTGAGGATTGGTTGACTTGCCTCTCTAAATCTGAAATTTCAGCACACTTATTCCATAGAATTGCTTTTCTGGAGGGACTGCTAGTTGTGTAGGGCACTGCTGGGTATACAGCAGTAGGCACATGCGTGAAAACTGACTTGCACTGTATCTTCTGTTTGCTCCCTTACTTCTGTTTTACAACCCACTTGATATTGTTCTGTGCCCTAAAAGTGTGGTCCTCATGAGCTCTGCAATTTGGAATACTTTGGTTGGTAAATGGGAGACACCGGGAGGAGATCAGTGCATGAGGGAAGAGAAGCGGAGACAATCATCTACCAGCTTCCTCCTTCTTGGTGTGTGGTTGACGGAGGATGAGGTCGGCTGTTGAAGGCTGCAACTTCTGTCTGGTGCTTCCACTACTAGATTTTTCTCTTTGAAAACGGCTCCCTGTTTTTGTCCCTTCAGACTTAAAAGCAGTATTATTTTACACTCCGGTTAACTCCAGGGTGCTTACCAAGGTATCCTTGTTATTTTTCTTTAACTCTGCCCCCAAATTTTGTAAATGGTCTTGTCTTTGAATTTATTTAATCACCACTTTTGAGTAGAGGATCTGTTTTTCTGCTGATACAGTAATTAGACCAGGAATGATCCCAGGAATCAGGGCTTCCAAATGAGAATCTGGGAGTGGGTTTCTCATTTACTTAATAACTACGTGGATATCTTACTTCTGAGGAAAAAAATAAGAAAATGGTAGTCCACGCTTTTCAGTGAAACCATAGTTGCTCAAATTATTATCTGTCATGGAATTGAAAGATGGAATATAGTCAGTATCAACTCCATCAGCATACAACCGTGCAATCATAATAAATCATATTATTTAATGCTAGGTAGTCACTGTGTTGACATTCTTAATAAATTTTGTCAGTGTTTGTAAATGAAGTTCCATGGATAATACAGCACATGTCAAAGACTTGGAGTCTCAGCTCACACCCAGTCCCGCCTCCTTCTGCCTCTCTCTGCCAGCATGTGACAGGTCTTGGCCACGAGCTCCTCCACTTCTGCCCAGTGACCGCTGTCCCAAGAGGGACCCCAGGTGCTGGCACAGGAAGGGCTGAGGTTTGTGGACCACTGTGTCATGAAACAGGACCCTGGATATGAGAGTCTGCATAGGTACCACAACTTTCCCCATGCCTGAGCAAATGTAATACTTAATAACAAATAAAAATTCCGTGACAGTTGAGAGAGAGAGATGTGGAAAAAACAAAAACTTTTTTTCGGCTTTTTCATCAGAGCCCTGCATTTTTATCTTGTTCTGCTCCCTACCAATTCTTGGGCTTCCCAGATGGCGCTAGTGGTAAAGAATCCACCCACCAATGGAAGATATATAAGAGACATGGGTTTGATCCCTGGGTCGGGAAGATCCCCTGGAGAAGGGATGACAAGCCACTCCAGTATTCTTACCTGGAAAATCTCATGGACAGAGGATCCTGGCAGCCTATAGTCCATAGTGTCACAGAGTCAGACACAATTGAAACAATTTAGCAGGCACAGCCCATGAATACATGGGACAGTGGGGAAGATAGATTTTTTTTTAATTTTTATTTTTACTTCATTTTATTTTACAATACTGTATTGGTTTTGGCATACATTGACATGAATCTGCCACAGGTGTACATGAGCTCCCAAACATGAACCCCCCTCCCACCTCCTCACCCCACATCATCCCTCCAGATCATCCCCGTGTACCAGCCCCAAGCATCCTGCATCCCGCATCGAACATAGACTGGCAGTTCATTTCTTACATGATAGTATACATGTTTCAATGCCATTTTCCCAAATCATCCCACTCTCTCCCTCTCCCTCAAAGTCCAAAAGTCCGCTCTACACATCTGTGTCTCTTTTGCTGTCTTGTATACAGGGTCATCCTTACCATCTTTCTAAATTCCATATATATGTGTTAGTATACTGTATTGGTGTTTTTCTTCCTGGCTTACTTCACTCTGTATAATCGGCTCCAGTTTCATCCATCTCATTAGAACTGAT
The DNA here is from genome assembly GCF_014754425.2 of Oryx dammah. Lineage (NCBI taxonomy): Eukaryota > Metazoa > Chordata > Mammalia > Artiodactyla > Bovidae > Oryx > Oryx dammah. The sequence continues at coordinate 54,503,616 of NW_024070201.1, read as the reverse complement.
TCAAATGTATTCTTTTTAATGGCTGAGTAATACTCCATTGTGTATATGTACCACAGCTTTCTTATCCATTCATCTGCTGATGGACATCTAGGTTGTTTCCATGTTCTGGCTATTATAAACAGTGCTGCGATGAACATTGGGGTACATGTGTCTCTTTCTATTCTGGTTTCCTCAGTGTATATGCAGTGGGATTGCTGGGTCATAAGGCAGTTCTATTTGCAATTTTTTAAGGAATCTCCGCACTGTTCTCCATAGTGGCTGTACTAGTTTGCATTCCCACAAGACAGCCTTATGAATGGGAGAAGATAGATTTTAAAACAGAAGAATAATTATTTTGCCAATAAATGCAAATATTTCCTTTGGGAGGGAAAGACAAGAGAGGAGTGTATGTGCAACATTCCAGCTGTTCGGAAGTCTGCTGGAAGGACTGTTTTCTGTGTCACAGTGTAGAGTATGGGAAAATATGGATGTATAAAATAGGTCTGTTGCCTTTAAGGCAGTGCCATTTATCTTCTCAACTACAACAGCAGCTTTTAACTCATACACTTACATCCATATTGTTGTCAAGATATAGTTCCAAATCTTAGACACTGGTCTGCAAAGTCATAGTTGCTTGGCACCTGTCCACCATCCCAACACCATCAAATTGCCTAAGACACTGAACATGTTCGAGGAAATAATGAGATTTCTATCTGCATCTTATCTGAGCTGGAATTTTTCTTCTTTATGTCTTTCAGTGTTGTATAAAATTCTCCATCAAAGTCATTTGTTTTTAATCAATCGAAACAAAGTAAGAGAAGGAAAAAATGCATATGCCAAAAGGAATGAGGTGAATTTTAGACATCATTTTCTATTCTTAACTTGTATTCTGAAATTTGGGGACTTAGCACTTTAATGCTTTAGTCTTTTCTTTTCACTTATTTTTAAATGAATATATTTTGACTGTCACATGTTAGTAGAAATTGTTGTGATTCTAAAATAAATACTCCCTTTCTGGTGAATGGTTTTGAAGTTAAGAGCAGGAAAGTTTACCCAAACTGTTACTTAAAGTGTATATTAACCACATAAACCAAGGTTTCCACATTTAAACAGTTAAGAGATTCTTGGAAAATGTTTATCTTCCTTTATAGAAGCACCCCTTGTGTATGTATTGTAGAAAAAGTTGTGTGCGTGTGGATATACAAAGAGACTTTCAGAGTTTATTCTACATTTAGTCAAATTAAACATGCTCTTTGAAGACTGAACCACATAAGCATGGTCTCGCCCCAAAGAGAAAACATGGTAACAAAAATATAAAACTTACCCATCTGACTGTTCAATCTTTATTGATTCTAGGAATGTAAAAGCATCTCTTTAATGCAAAAGTTATTATCAACATATTTACTTAGTATGGCATTTTTACAGTGTTCAAAGGCAAATTATAGATGAGTAAGGCTGAAAATAATTTGAGAGATGAACTGGTCCAACCTAGACTATGTCCAACAACACAGGAAATGACTCTACAGGTGGACATCACCAGATGGTCAATACCATCATCAGATTAATTGTATTCCTTGCAGCTGAAGATAGAGCAGCTTTATACAGTCAGCAAATACAAGACCAGGAGCTGACTATGGCTCAGATCATGAACTCCTTATTGCAGCATTCAGACTTATATTGAAGAAAGTAGGGAAAACCACTAGACCATTCAGGTATGATCTAAATCAAATCCCTTACACTATACAGTGGAAGTGAGAAATAGATGCATGGGATTAGATCTGATAGACAGAGTGCCTGATGAACTATGGACAGAGGTTCATGACATTGTACAGGAGGCAGTAAACAAAAACATCCCCAAGAAAAACAAAGGCAAAATGGATGTCTGAGGAGGCCTTACAAACAGCTGAGAAAAGAGAAGCGAAAAGCAAAAGAGAAAAGGAAAGATAAACACATTTGAATTTAGAGTTCCAAGGAACAGGACGGAGAGATAAGAAAGCCTTCCTGAGTGATCAATGCAAAAAAATAGAGGAAAACAATAGAATGGGAAAGACTAGAGATTAATGATCCAAGGAAAATTAATGATACCAAGGAAACAGTGTATGCAAAAGTGAGCAAAATAAAGAACAGAAACAGTATAGACCTAACAGAACCAAAAGATATTAAGAAAAGGTGGCAAGAATACACAGAAGAACTATACAAAAAAAATCTTCATAACTCAGATAACAATGATGGTGTGCTCTCTCACCTAAAGCCAGACATTCTGGAATGTGAAGTCAAGTGGGCCTTAGGAAGCATCACTGTGAACAAAGCTAGTGGAGGTAATGGAATTCCAGTTGAGCTATTTCAGATCCTAAAAGATGATGCTGTTAAAGTGTGGCATTCAATATGCCAGCAAATTTGGCAAACTCACCGTGACCACAGGACTAGAAAATGTCAGTTTTCATTCCAATCCCAAAGAGGCAATGCCAAAGACTATTCAAACTACTGCACAATTGCACTCATCTCACATGTTACCAAAGTAATGCTCAAAGTTATGCAAGCAAGGCTCCAACAGTACATGAACCAAAAACTTTGAGATATTCGATCTGGATTTAGAAAAGGCAGAGGAACCAGAGATCAAATTGCCAACATCCATTGGATCGTAGAAAAAGCAAGAGAGTCCCAGAAAGACAGCTACTCTGCTTTATAGACTTCCCCAAAGCCTTTGACTGTGTGAATCACAACAAACTGTGAAAAATTCTTCAAGAGATGGGAATACCAGACCACCTTATCTGCCTCCTGAGAAATCTGTATGCAGGTCAAGAAGCAATAGTTAAAACAGGACATGGGAAAATGTACTGGTTCCAAATCAGGAAAGGAGTCCTTCAAGGCTGTATATTGTCACCTTGCTTATTTAACTTATATGCAGAGTACATCATGCAAAATGCCAGGCTGGATGAAACTCAAGCTGGAATCAAGATTGCCAGGAGAAATATCAGTAACCTCAGAAATGCAGATGACACCACCATTATGGCAGAAAGCAAAGAAGAACTAAAGAGCCTCTTGATGAAAGTGAAAGAGGAGAGTGAAAATGTTGGCTTAAAGCTCAACATTCAAAAAATGAAGACCATAGCATCTGGTCCCATCACTTCATGGCAAATAGATGGGGAAACATCTATTTTCTTGAGCTCCAAAATCACTGCAGATGGTGACTGCAGCCAGAAGTTAAAAGGCGTTTGCTCCTTGGAAGAAAGCTATGACCAACCTGAATAGCATATTAAAAGCAGAGACATAACTTTGCCAACAAAGGTCCATCTAGTCAAGGCTATGTTTTTTCCAGTAGTCATGTATGGATGTGAGAGTTGGACTATAAAGAAAGCTGAACACCGAATAACTGATGCTTTTGAACTGTGGTGTTGGAGAAGATTCCTGAGAATCCCTTGAGCTGCAAGGAGATCCAGCCAGTCAATCCTTAAGGAAATCAGTCCTGAATATTCACTGGAAAGCCTGATGCTGAAGCTCCAATACTTTGGCCACCTGATGCAAAAAACTGATTCATTGGAAAAGACCCTGATGCTAGGAAAGATTGAGGAGGAGAAGGGGGCAACATGGTTGGATGGCATCACCAACTCGATGGACATGAGTTTGAGCAAGCTCCAAGAATTGGTGATGGACAGGGAAGCCTGGTGTGCTGCTGTCCGTGGGGTTGCAAAGATTTGGACACAACTGAGCAACTGAACTGAACTGAACCTAGACAATTCTGGAAAAATATCACAACTCTGATGGCCAAACACAATATATTTTCTTTTAATTTCCAGTCATTGGACATAGTTACATATTCATTCATTTATTTGCTTAATTATTCCCTGCTTTCTATAGGCTAAATATTGTTAAGAATCTATATCAATAAGGAAAGCAGACACACTCTCTGTACTTGTGAAGTGTACATTCTATGATGAGTCAATCCATTAAAGATAAATATAATAATAAGTAAATTTCTTGGTATATTACAAGGTAATAGGTGGAAAAAAGAAAAAGTAGAAGAGTAAGGATAATAATTGCCAATATTAATTTTTAATATTTTCTTATTTTCACATTCAGAAATGGATATAAATATTGTTTTAACTGTTTACTTGATAAGGAGTTGCTTTAGTAGATAGAAAAATGTATTGTAGCTTTTAAAGATCTTTCATTTATAGTTTAGAGATTATTCTTAACTGGTTTTATAAGGAGAGGTTGGCTGGGCTAAATGATCTCAGATTTTCTTACAAGTCTTAACTTTCAGTTCATATAGACCATAAGGTGGTAACCTCTCATTTATGCTGCTTCATGATTTGGGAACAAGATTTGTGAGACTGTGTGTCACAATAAATATGCAATTTGTGAAAATGGTTCTGTGATCTGAGTTCAGTACTGAGTTCTCCTTGTCTGTGTTGTTACCAAGCATTTTCCATTGTTTATTGCTCTGTACTTGTAGAGCAACACTCTCTGCCTAGAGTGCTTTCCTTAGGTTACCCTAGTCTGGCTCCTTTTTACAAACAAGATTTCAAATCTAATGCAAATTATTCAAAACAGACCTTTCAACACACTGTTTAAATCATCTACTCCACTCCAGTCTCCATCATATTAACTATTTTATTTTCTTTATGACACTAAAGTTAAATAATAATTTTTTATTATTTATTGCCCTCCTTTTCCACAATTTGATCTCCCTGAGAGCCCATCTCCTGTCTTTCTCTTTCAGGGCTATAACCACAATCTCAGCAATGGGACAGTTGATACTAAGTGAAATATTTGTTGAATGAATTATGACCTTCCCTACTTGTCCATAGTTAAATCCAGAATGTATAAAGAACATTTCTCTTTAGTATTTTTACTGTAGTTAAATTATTAGTCCTACAGTAAATGTAATTAAACAAGTTTAACTCTTGGTTCTTAAATAATACATTTTAGAAAGTCTAGTTTATTCTGGTAGTTAAAATACTGGACTCTGGGCTCAAATTTTAAATCTGATCTTGGCAAATTTATCCAATCTTTCTATGATCTTCAGTTCAGTCACTCAGTCATGTCAGATTCTTTGCAACCCCATGGACAGCAGCACGCCAGGCTTCCCTGTCCATCACCAACTCCTGGAGTTTGCTCAAACTCACGTCTATCAAGTTGGTGATGCCATCCAACCATCTCATCTTCTGTCATCCCCTCCTCCTTCCACCTTCAATCTTTCCCAGCATAAGGGTCTTTTCCAATGAATCAGTTCTTCGCATCAGGTGGCCAAAGTATTGGAGCTTCAGCATCAGGCTTTCCAATGAATATTCAGGACTGATTTCCTTTAGGATGGACTGGTTAGATCTCCTTGCAGTCCAAGGGTCTCTCAAGAGTCTTCTCCAACACCACAGTTCAAAAGCATCAATTCTTCAACGCTCATCTTTCTTTATAGTCCAACTCTCACATCCATACATGACTACTGGAAAAACCATAGCTTTGACTACATGGACCTTTGTTGGCAAAGTAATGTCTCTGCTTTTTAATATGCTGTGTATATTGGTCATAGCTTTTCTTCCAAGAAGCAAGTGTCTTTAATTTCATGGCTGCAGTCACCACCTGCAGAGATTTTGGAGCCCAAAAAAATAAAGTCTGTCACTGATTGCATTGTTTCCTCATCTATTTGTCATCAAGTGATGGGACAGGATGCCATGATCTTAGGCCCATTAAATTTATCTTTCTATGCCTCAGTATCCTCGTCTATAAAATCAGGAAAATAATAGTCATGAGAGAGTGACTTTGTAAGGACACAATTCTTAGAATAATATATATAATATAAAATATGCATTTGATAATTATTATTGTTTTTTTTTAATGTGTTCAGTTCAGTCGCTCAGTTTTGTCTCTCTGCGACCCCATGAACTGCAGCATACCAGGCCTCCCTGTCCATCACCAACTCCCGCAGTCCACCCAAACCCATGTCCATCGAGTCGGTGATGCTATCCAACCATCTCATCCTCTACTGTCCCCTTCTTCTCCTGCCTTCAATCTTTCCCAGCATCAAGGTCTTTTCAAACGAGTCAGCTCTTCACATCAGGTGGCCAAAGTATTGGAGTTTCAGCTTCAACATCAGTCCTTCCAATGAACACCCAGGACTGATCTCCTTTAGGATGGACTGGTTGTATCTCCTTGCAGTCCAAGGGACTCTCAAGAGTCTTCTCCATCACCACAGTTCAAAAGCATCAATTCTTTGGTATTCAGCTTTCTTTATAGTCCAACTAGGTGACTATATTGTCCAGCATTCCGGCTTTGCCTGTGCATATGAATAAAAGAGCACAAGAATTTAGCAGATACTGTGAGTCTGTGGCCAGAAACATAGGTGATAGCATTTTCAGCCAAGCCAGTTCTTCTCTTGATGGGTATCCATTTTCAGAAATCCATATAGATTGTTGACTTGCAGAAGGCAATGTGTACAAAGATGGGCCATCTCAAAGTTGATGAGTATGTGACTTCTCAATTTGCAGATTGTCCGTGGCCTATGTCATGCCTTGTCTTCCGATATTCCTCAGTCCTGTAATGTGTATGTGGGAATATTTTTTCATTGAAATGCTTCCTCAGAGATTCATTGCCAAGCATGAGACTAAGATACAGTCTGTAAGTATACTTTCAGCTTTATGCTAGAGTTAACAAAAATGTTTTAGCCACCTGAGTAAATAGTTTGAGTCAAATCTGAGCACCCTTAAAGTATGATAATAACATCATAATTCTCCTGGCTTAGGCATTCTCTAAAGCTTATGTTAAACTGGTACTGCTTTGTGAAAGAGATATTCTTCATCACTTCTCAATGCCTGTGAAAGATTCTTCTGGCTTCAGATGTCTCCATCAAATCTTCTCATAAAACTGGAGGTCAGACTCAATGGCATCATCCAAAGAGGGAAGCCAGAAATAAACTGCCTCAAAAGACCAATATTTTTCTTTAGAACTGAGAAAACAAAATATTTCATGAGGGAGGAAATGGCCTTGGGAATTGTTATTTAAGATTTTCAAATTGCAACAATATGTGTAGAAACAATCACTTCCCATATCCTGTGTTAAATTTTCTAGTCTCTAAATTTAGTGTGATGATCATTTCATGATGCGTGTAAGTCAAATCATTATTCTGTATACCTTAAACAATAAAAACTGGGAAAAAAAGAGAAAATGGACTTCAGTTAATATTAAGGTATCAGAATTGGCTTACTAATTGTGAAAAACATGCCACAGTAATATAAGATCATAACATTAGAGGAAACTGGGTGAAGAAAATATTGGAACTTGTATTATCTTTGCAACTTTTTCATAAATCTAAAGCTATTCTAAAAAGTTTGTTTAAATATAAATAAATTTTTAAAAATAAAACATGTCTCTGAAATCTACAAATTGACAAGAGTTCTAGTTTCAACAGTGAGACAGTTTGTGTAGTGTAGGACTCAGAAAGAAAATAGCCCCACCCCTTATGCCTGTATTCTGATACTGGTGATTTATTCTGGAATCTTAATCATTGCTATGGACTTTTTTTGTCTAATTCTCTTCCCAAAAATAAACCTCACCAACCTAAACCATGTTTTCATTAATTACAGGTTACCTCTCTAGGTGATTTATCCATTTGTTATTAGACACGTTTCTTATCTTGAAATAAACTGCTATATTTGTAGATTAGATATCTCATAAGGCTCTTGAATCCAAAATGTATAAAGAACTCTTAAAACTTAATGCTACAAAGATAATCCAGTTAAAAATGGACAAAGAATCTAAATAGATATTTCTCCAAGAAGATATACAGATAGTTCATAAGCAAATGAAAAAATGGTCAACATCATTGCTCATTAGAGACATATGCATCAACACCATGAGATAACACTTATACCACTAGGATGATTGAATTTCAAGTTTTTCCAATCTCAGTATTGCCACCTAAATAACATCTGAATTCATTCAGGTGACCTTTAACATCCTGTGTTACGTGTGTGCAGTTTAGATCCCCATTCCTGTGTTGTATATCCCAGTCTTGGGCTTATCACCCTGTACTCCCCTGAAATACCTGCTCTTTTTCCTACCTGCCCTGCTACTTGTAGTGCTGCGACACCTCCGTTTTTAACAAGCGCCCAGGTATTGTAGATCACCTATGAAGAACTGTCACCTAGCTGTCTTCTTACCTGTGAAATAGCTGTGAAAATGTTACCAAGTCCAAACCCATACTGCTTGCACACAACAGGCCAATAAATCGAGAGACAAATCTTTGTTGGGACAGAGAATCGTGACATTATTAAGAAAGCCCTCAGGCCTAGAAGATGGTGGACTACTATCCCAGAGAATCATCCTACGTGAGTTAGAATTCCAGCTTCTTTATATTAAAAGAGAATGGTTGGTTGTAACGTTGTTGGTGTCAGAATCCTTTATTCCTGCAGAAGTCCATGTAGGTCAGGTCATGATGTTACTATAACCTCCAAGACAGATATTATTCTCTGTTCTGCAACTTTTTCTCTCTGTATGAATGGGCAAGTAGTAAACCTTTAGGGCCACAGCCTTTAAAATGGGCTATTCTGTATATTTCAGACTATAGGCAACATTCTTAACTTCTAACAAAAGCAATAACTTGCAAAGGTTAAAGTAAAAGAAGCAGATCTGGTAGGGAGGTTTGTTCTTCCCTGTTATAAAGCTCCAGATTCCCAGGTGGCGTACTGGTAAAGAATCTGCCTACCAGTGCAGGAGACGCAAGAGATGCGGTTTAGATCCCTGGGTCAGGAAGATTCTCCAGAGTAGAATATGGCAACCCACTCCAATATTCTTGCCTGGAAAATTCCATGGAAAGAGGAGAACTGGTGGGCTACAGTCCATGGGGTCGCAGGGTCAGATACCACTGAGCAACTAACACTTTCACTTTTTTCACATACATATGTTCTTTTTATTTATTTATTTTTTATTTTACTTTATAATACTGTATTGGTTTTGCCATACATTGACATGAATCCGCCACGGGTGTACATGAGTTCCCAATCCTGAACCCCACCCCCACCTCTCTCCCCATATCATCTCTCTGGATCATCCCCGTGCACCAGCCCCAAGCATCCTGTATCCTGTATCAAACCTAGACTGGCAATACGTTTCTTACATGATAGTATACATGTTTCAATGCTATTCTCCCAAATCATCCCACCCTCTCCCTCTCCCACAGAGTCCAAAAGTCTGTTCTATACATCTGTGTTCTTTTTTTTTTTTTTTTCCAACTGAGCATACATACTCACAAACATTACAGAAACTCTTACTTGGAAAAATAGAATGCTTGTCTCTCCAGATGCTTCCAACCTGTAAGTTATTCTTTTGTTTCCTGTCTCAATGTTTCATTCTGCTTATAAAGAGAAGAAAAGGCACTTTTTTTCTTCATACAATATCTACTCAAATTGTATATACCTTGCAAGTGTAGCATCCTTTATGCTTATCTGTTTGATTTATAAAGAACAAGGGAATTACAGTAGTACTACCACTAATAAAAATTCTATACGGTAGCAGTAGAGCTGAAGTTGGAGTTAGTGGTTAAAACAACAGCTTACCTGTCTTTTGTTCTTGAAAATACAATATAGGGTGACTTCTTGGGATATATAACTTTACTCAAATAAACCATACCACACTTTGTTTGACAGGAAACTACAAAGAAGTTTAATGAGCATATAATGTCACATATTATTGATTCTGAAATCAAACTCTCATTGGGATTGAGAGATTGTTTGCTGTTACTTTGCTTTTTTAGAGTTTTAAAAACAGAAATCCTAGGTATCATTCTGCAGAGTTATACACAGTATAGTTTCTACAGAGTACAGTTGATTGCAGTTTACTAATCTAGGCACTTAATAAATAACAGACATAAAACACCTCCTCAGGTTATCTATCAGCCAGTTTTGGGAAACTGTCTACAGTGTGGATCTCAGATCACTAGCTTCAAAATATCCCTGAGGTGTTTTCCTAAAGCTCTGTATCCTGTACTTGCTATATCAGAATCTCAAATGTGAAGCCTAGGAATCTGTACAATAAACAGATTCTACTGTAGATTCATATGTATGTATAGGAGAACAAAATGTCTCTTTGACACGTAGATTATTTTGAGCTGAAAACAATTAAAATCCAAAGACTCACAAAGAAGTGTTGACCTCTCCTGTTAGCTACCCAAAGAATTTAGATGGAGGGCCTCTTACAGGAAAGGAATGATCACCATGGATAGCTATAGTTTGAACTAGGTGTGGTTGACTAAGACCTAAGAAAGTGAAAGTGAAAGTCTCTAAGTCATGTCTGACTCTTTGCGACCCCATGGACTGTATAGTCCATGGGATTGTCACTGTTATTCAGCCCGTTCTCTGAACAGTTAGGAAATATGTTTGTTTGTTTGCTTTAATTATGAGTTCATAATGACACTTGGAATTCTGATCCTAAACCACAGTCTTCTCCCTTTCCGATTTCATACTTGTATTTCCCCTTTCTCCCATAAGAAAATCTGATGCTCGAAAACTTTTAATACATTTGTACCACTTGCTTAATGTTACAATATACAGTAGTTCAAGAGTCACTTTACAAGTACTATTACTACCAAAAAAAAAAAACCCCTGCTATTAAAATTCAAAATTTCTTTTAGTTTCCCTTAAAATATGTCTCATTGATCTGTATATAGTCAGTACTACATTCAAAAGTTACCTAACTTGTTTTTCTTCTTTCCTCTGTATGCATGCCAGCATTTGTTAGCTCTTGTCTTTTTTTGATGGTCATTCTAACATGCATGTGGTAATAATATCTCATTGTGGTTTTTTTTTAATTTTTTATTTTTACTTTATTTTACTTTACAATACTGTATTGGTTTTGCCATACATTGACATGAATCCACCACAGGTGTACATGAGTTCCCAAATTTTGTATTTCTCTAATGAAGAGTGATGTTGAGCATCTTCTCATGTACCTCTTGGTCATTAGTGTATCTTCTTTGAAAAAATGTTTAGTCAGGTCTTTTGCCCATTTTTTTAAAAAATCAGGTAATTTGAGGGTTCAATATTGACTTGTAAGAGTTCTCCATGTATTTCCAGTAGTAATCCCTTATCAGATATACAGTGTTGGGGCTCAGGGAGAACTGCCCACAAATATAACACAATAGCATATTGATTACTTGGAATTAAAGTTACTTTAAAAATGGCCAGTGCAAGAGGAATACTGTAAACCTCCTTTCTGGCTCCATGAAAGCAGGAAATAAATCTCTCAGGTGAAATACGCACTCCCTGCATCTGGAGGTGAAAGGATGCCCTGATTGCCAGAGACAGGGAATTCAGGTGAGAGGCCTATTTATGCAAATCTTGTCACTTCTTTAACATACTGTCCCAAATCCAAACTCTGTTCAGATTCTTTACTAAGTGAGCCCCCCAAACCTAAGTTTTTATGTCCTGTCAATTCCTCACAACTTATTGCTTGTCTAAAATAAAACTGTAAAAGCTGCCTGCTTTGGCCATTTTTGGGTCCTATTTCTATGAGACCTGCATGCACGTAAATAAAATTTATTTCTTTTTCTCCTGATAATCTGCCTTGTGTCAATTTTATTATTAGTGCAGCTGCAAGAACTCAAGAAGGGTAGAAGGAGGAATTTTCTCCTCCCTGGCAATGGTTTGTAAATACTTTTTTCCTCCTGTTCTGTGGATTGTCTTTTCATTTTGTTGATAGTTTCTTTCTCTGTGCAGAAGCTTTTTTAGTTTGATGTAGCCTCACTTTAAAAAAGATTTGTTGCTTGTGCTTTAGGTGTGATTTCCAACATAATTATTACCAAGACCCATGTAAGGAGATTTTAATATTTTCTTGTAGGGGTTTCATGGTTTCAGGTCTTAGGTCTAAGTCTTTAATCCATTTTGAGTTAATTTTTGTGAGTGATGTAAATTAGGAGTCAAGTTCTATTCTTTTACATGTGAATATCCAATTTTCCCAGCACCATTTATTGAAGAGACTATCCTTTCTCCATTGTGTATTCTCGGCTCCCTCAATGATTCTTGTTTCCTTTCCTTTCTCACACAAAAGTTAGCATACCATATAAACTATTTTTCAATTTGCTTTTTCTATCAATAGTATATATTAGAAATCACCCCAAATCAGTTACAGAGATTATCTTCATTCATTATGGTATCTGCATACAGAAACTGTAATTGTTTATGGATGTATCATAATTTATTTATTCAATTAGCATCCTATGTTTGGCAGGATCTTATTTCCAATATTTTGTTATTAAAAATGATGCTACAGTGAGAAAATTGATGCATATATTTTTCATATTCCTAACAATGAAACTTCAGAGTAAATTCTTAGAAGGAGGATTGCTGTGTGTGTGTGTCCTCCGTTGCTCAGTCATTGTCTCTTTGCTACCCCGCGGACTGTAGCTGCCAAGTTCCGCTGTCCGTGGAATTTTCCAGGCAAGAACGAGTGAGTTGCCATTTCCCTTCTCCAGGGGATCTTCCTAACCTAGGGACTGTACTGTGTCTCCTGCATTGGCAGGTAGATTCTTTACCTCTGAGCCACTAGGGAAGTCCATTGGCGTTACAATAATTATGTAAGAAGCTGGACATCTTTTTATAAGGTTTAGAGCCATTTTGCATATCTGTTTTATGGACTGTCAGTTATAATATTACTTGTTTTTAAAATCATGTTTCTGATAATTTTTCCTTAAGTGGTATTAGTTCATTTTGTAGTAGGGAGATAATCTTGTCATCACTGGTAGTTTTTGGAAATGTTTCCTGTTTTCATTTATCTTTTTACTTTATAATGTCTTTTCACTTTATAAATGTATTTTAATATAGTTGAATTTATTATGCACTTCTTTAACTGATTTTGAATTTTCAAGCCATAATTGGAAGTTCTCTGTATAATAGTATGGCTCCTTCCCCATACCTGGCTCAGTGTTCTGAGGGAACACTGCCTTTATAGGCAGAAACCACATGAAAAAGTGCACTGAGTATCTGTCAGTTCTGTTAGGCAGAAGTCAAGCTTCATTCATCATTATAGTACTAGTTAGCATGGTTTTGTAGAACAGAACAACAAATAGGTAAACTTATGAACAACAAAGCAGAATTGAGAGAGAATAAGCTTAACCATGACCACTGTGATCTTTGAGGGCAAATCTCTGAAATGAGTTCATAACATTCCCTGCTATGTCCTGAGCTGCATGGAGAAGATCTGTGCTAAGAACTGTTTATTTGTTTGTTCTGTCTTGTTAGGTGTTGATTACCATTGACCATGATAGTGGATTAGATCAAATATGAAGTAAGGTGAAAATATAAGCCTCGTATAAGTGTGTATGCAATATTAACATACAGTGTTAAGACAGCCCTTCTACAGGCTGCAAATTCATGAAGGAATTTCCAACTCCAGAACTATATTTACTCCATGGAATTCAGCTGTCTGTAAACAAATTTTAACATGCCAGACCCTAGACCTTCATAAGACTGCAATGTTTCCTTTCAGGCCAGTGACTTATGAGTGCCTGTAATGTTTACTTGAAAGGTCTTATTAGGTTAAATTGTGCACTAAAGTAGCAATCATGTTGCTCTACTTCAGTCAATTTGAGTCAAAGAATATAAATATTTTTAAAGTAAAATATATTGCAGTACTCTGTTTATGACTGGGACACCTTGGATACATTAAAGATAAATGAACATAGGAAGGATAGAAAACAAGTCTAGAGAAACAAACTATATGTATAGACCAGAGAGCCTTTATTTTAGAAAATGGCTAAGTTCAAACAAATGGCATTACCTTTTATGTCTGAAACCTTCAAATTTGTAATTATTTTTAGTGTGAGAGTCAGTATTTCTCATATGGAGAGATTTTAAATTATCTTTATAAACATTAATTTAGTTGCCTTTATAAACAATATAATTTAAGGTTAACACTGGAGGCTGGCAATACTGAGAATTCTTTTCTCAATGATGCATGTTCATGTTATGCTCATTTAAATGATTCTCCCTATACTTTCCAACTATCCACTTAACACTAGGTAGATTTTAGCACAGAAAGATTGTTTACAAGGGACTCATATGTAATCACTGAGCAAAACTAAGATTTAACAAAAGTCCCTGATAAACTTCATACTTCCTATGTCACATTTAAAACTCATGTTTAAAAGGACACAAAGGTGAGAAAGTATTATTTAATTTTTTAATCATGATATTATTTTTGCTTAATAAGGACATATTTAGTACTAACCATTCATAGTATAGAAACTCCATAATTCCTTTATTTTGTCCTCACAATAGCAATTATAGGTAGTTCTTAATATTCCATTGTTCAGACAAAGAAGCAAGTTAAAGCGATGAACTTGCCCAGGGTAAGTGATAGAGCCAGAATTCAAATCGAGACCTGCCCTACTACAAAATCCATGCTGTGTACACTCCACTGTGCAATCTCTGTAATCATGCGTACTACCATTGTGATCATGTTTACTAAGCATTGTATGTTATCCTAAATGAGGTGTTGATCTGATAGTTAGATGTCTTCACCTCTTTCTAAATACCATAGAATGACTAAGTGGCTAGTCAGAGGCCTGCTGGGGCATTTGTGGTCCCACTAGAAAAAGCAGACTTCTCAGGCTGCTGAAACCTTTTGTCATTCCAGTTCCGTGGGTATTCTTTTATCTGGCATTGTTCCCTGATCAACTTTATATTATTTTAGAATGTAGCCCCACTAAAAGAGAAATGAGCTTTAAGTACAGATAAGCTTAGATCCCAGAACCAGCCTTTCCCAGTACTGTTATTTAGGCAGACTGTTCTCTGAGCTTTGGAGTCTTCATTTGCAAAATAAAGATAATAATTGCACCTAACTCAACTTACTGAGTTTTGGTGAGAAATAAAGGAGCATTATGTGTGGAATTTTGTCACCAAAAGTGATTACTCATAGCCATTTTATTGCTTTACCCTAGACATGCTAGATACTTAATTTATAATTTCTGTTCTTTGTTAAATAACACTACTTCTTGTTCCCCTTGAGTCTTAACAGAATGGTTTGTACATGCCAGGCACTAAGCTGGTATCTGGATAGAGCAGTGGACAAGGGAGGAGGAAAAGAAAGGTGTAACAGGTAACTAGATATAGGAGAGGTTAAAAATATCTGAGAGGTTTCCCGTCTCAGTAACCGGGGGAAAAAATGAAACTCTTTAAAAGGAAAAGGGAAATTAGAAAAAGTAATGAAATCAGAAATGGCAACCTGCTCCAGTATTCTTGCCTGGAAAATTCCATGGACAGGGGAGTCTCACGGTCTACTGTCCATGGGATCACAAAGAGTTGGACATGACTGAGAGACTGAGCATGTGTGCACACACGCATACACACACATACACACACACACACACACACACACACACACTCTAAGGCAGAGGAGTAGTGTTAGTCATGTTTAGGCTGAGAGCATGATTCTCGATGAGAATTGTCCTCATTGCATTTGGAGCATTAAGAATATAAATTGAACAAGATATTTTAACTAAAACTTCAATTTTAGAATTTGTTAGATTGAGTGACAATTAAAATCCAGAGGTCACTCTATAAAAAAAAAAATTGAACGGTCAGGCACAGACCCATGGGGCATGCTCTTGTTTACAAGAATAAGAATAGGAAGAAGTGGTGAGGTGAGGTGTTAATTAACTATATAGGAGGAGTCTTCTCACAATGTATATGTATTTTATTTGTATTTTATTTGTCAATTTTACCTCTCTAGATAGGCATAGACCCCTGAGGCATGCTCTTATTTACAGGTAGGAATCACAGGAATCTCTGCATACATTTGAGAGATATAAAACATGAGAGTAAGAAAGAATTTGCAAGAGCAGAGTCTAAGAGAAGCCAGTCAGATGTTGCAGTATGCTTCTTACTTGCTATATAACTTAGATCTCTGAACTCATTTATGCTTCTATAAAATGGGAATAGTATCACATCCTTTGAATGTGTGTGTTAAGAATTAAAACAGGTAAAGAAATGGGCAGGCAGGTGTGGTAGGTAGAATAAGAGTACTGGTGCTGGAGGGTGCAATTCTGTCTCTATCCCTCAATGACTCTCAACTCTAAAAAGTTGACAACCTCAACTACTCAGTATTTGTTCTTTTTTTCTTTCAGTTTTATTGACATATAATTGACAAATAAAAATGTAAGGCATTTAAACTGTGTTAATACATTGTGGTGATTTGCTATATTGAGTACATACTTTGTCAACAAAGGTCCGTCTAGTCAAGGCTGTGGTTTTTCCAGTAGTCGCATATGGATGTGAGAGTTGGACTGTAAAGAAAGCTGAGTGCCAAAGAATTGATGCTTTTGAACTGTGGTGTTGGAGAAGATTCTTGACAGTCCCTTGGACTGCAAGGAGGTCCAACCAGTCCATCCTAAAGAAGATCAGTCTTGGGTGTTCATTGGAAGGACTGATGTTGAAGCTGAAACTCCAATACTTTGGCCACCTGATGTGAAGAGCTGACTCATTTGAAAAGCCCCTGATGCTGGGAAAGATTGAGGACAGGAGGAGAAGGGGCCAACAGAGGATGATACGGTTGGATGGCATCACCGACTCAATGAGCATGAGTTTGGGTAGACTCCAGGAGTTGGTGATGGACAGGGAAGGCCCGGCGTGCTGTGGTTCATGGGGTCACAAAGAGTCAGACACGACTGAGCGACTGAAATGAACTGAACTGAACAATAGGAGAAGACTCCTCCCATCTAGTTATTTAACTCATCTATCAGCTCACCACTTCTTCTTCTTGTTCTTATTCTTATTTGTCTTACTATTTTGATGATAACATTTAAGTTCTAGTTTATTAGCATATTTCATTCATACAATACAATTCTATCAAATATAATACCATTTTATACATTATAGACTCAGATCTTACTTATCTTATGATTTCTACCCTGAGAATTTGTACTGTTTCACCAGCCTCTATTTCCCATACCACCTGGGCCCTGAAAAACACTTTTTCTACCCTCTGTTTCTGTGACTTTGACTTTTTTATTTTTTTTATCTTTTTTTTTTACTTTTTTAAAGATTCTATATGTAAGTGATTCAATGAATCATTTTTCTTTCTCTAACTTATTTCATTTAGCATAATGCCCTCAAAGTCTATCCAGGTTGTCACAAATGGCAGGATTTTTTTCTTTCTCATGGCTGATTAGTGTTTCATCATATATATATTTTGAACAACATGGAGGTTAGGAACACTGACCTTCCACATATCAAAAATCTGCATATAACTTACACTCAGCCCTGTGTGTCTGTGGTCCCTCTGGATCCGAGGCTCCACAGTCATGGTTTAAACCAACCTATGATCCATAGTACTGCAGCATTTATTATTGAAAGCAATCTGTGTATAAGTGGACCCTCAAAGTTGAAATGTTATTCAAGGGTCAGCTGCATATTTATATGTTTATCATCTCCTCCTCTTTAGCCATTCATTCATTGATGGATACTTAGTCTGTTTCCATATCTTGACTATCATGGATAATGGCCACATTGAACATGGGAGTATAACTATCTCTTTTATACCCTTTTAAAATTTATTTTAAATATGCATATACCCAGAAGTAGGATTGCTGGATCATATGGTAGTTCTATTTTGAATATTTTTCACTTTTTGAATAACCTCTATAGTGTTTTGTATCATTGCTCCACCAGTTTATATTCTCATGAAAAGTGCACAGAGTATTCCCTCTTCTCCACATCTTTGCCAACACTTATCTCTATATATAATTTTTTTCTTTTTGGTGACACCATTCTATCAGATGTAAGGTGACATTCCATTGTGGTTTTGATTTGCATATCCTGATAATTAGTAATGGTGTAGACCTTTCCATGTACCCATTAGCCATTTGCATGTCTTCTTGGAAAGATGTCTATTCAGTTCCTAATTTTTTAACCAGAATTTTTTTTCCTTTTTGCCAGTGAGTCCTGTGAGTTCTTTAAATATTTTGAACATTAATCTCTTATATGTATGATTTGCAAATATTTTCCTCATTCTTTAGGTTGCCTTTCCATTTTGTTGAAGGTTTTCTTTGCTATGATGAAGCTTTTAGTTTAATGTAATCTCACTTACTTATTTGTGCTTTTTTGCCTTTGCTTTGGTGTCAGATCCGAAACAGCATCACTAAGACTGATGTAAAGAAGCTTATTGTCTTTGTTTTCTTTTAGGAGTTTTATGATCTTAAGTCTAATGTTCAAACCTAATCCATTTTGAATTGATTTTCTTTTTTGTATGGAGTAAGATTGGGATACACTTGCATTCTGTTGCATGTGGCTGTCCACTTTTCCCAACACCATTTATTTAAGGTAATATCCTTTACCAAAGTATAGTCTTGACTTTTTTTGTCATAAATTAGTCGACTATATATGCATGGGTTTATTGCTGGGCTATCTGATTTTAGAATTCTGGTCATTTTGAAATTTTCCATGCATTTTTGAGTGATTCTCCTTCCAGATAATTTGTGTCATTATTATTATTGAAAATTATAATCATGATTCTCATATGGATATAAAATATACATGTGTTAAAGTTTCATTTAATTCACTAAATTGTTTCATTGATCTATGTGTCTGTTTTTATGCCAGTATTATACTGTTTGGAGCTTCCCTGATAGCTCAGTTTTTAAAAAATTCACCTGCAATGCAGGAGACCCTGGTTTGATTACTGGGTCAGGAAGATCCACTGGAGAAGGGATAAGCTACCCACTCCAGTATTCTTGGGCTTCCCTTATGGCTCAGCTGGTAAAGAATCTGCCTGCAGTGCAAGACACCTGGATTCCATCCCTGGGTTTGGAAGATCCCCTGTAGAAGGGAAAGGCTATCCAATCCAGTATTCTGGCCTAGAGAATTTCATGGACTGTACAGTGGGGTCACAGAGTCAGACATAACTGAGCGACTTTCACTTTCACTATTATACTGTTTTGATTACTGTAGCTTTGTAATATAGTTTGAAATAAGTAGTGTGATTTGTTCAGTTTTGCTTTTTTTTTCAGATTGGTTTGGCCATTTTCTTTTCTGGTTCTGTGCAACTTTTAAGATTGCTTTTACTATGGAAAATGTCAAATAATTTTGATATGTTTTAATTTTGCAATGAACCTATGGATTGCTTTGAGAAGTATGAACATTTTTAATGTTAAATCTCCTAATCCATGAGTAGAGAATTTTTTTCATTTCTGTATGCCTTCTACAAATTCTTTCATTAATGTCTTATAGTTTTTTTCATGTACAGACATTTCATCTCTTTGGTTAAATTTATTGCTAGATATATTATTGTTTTGCAATTATAAATGGATTTTTTAAATTTTTCCTTTCTGATTGTGTTTAGTATATAGAAACACAACTGATTTATATTTTACATCCTAAAAATTTACTAATAATTTTTAATTCTAATATTTTTTGGTGGAGTGTTTAATTTTTTCTTTAAATAACATAATATCATCTGCAAACAGTGACAGCATTACTTTTCCCTTCCCTATCTGGACATCTTTTAGTTCATTTTCTTGCCAAATTTGTCACCCTAGAACTTTCAATATTATGTTGAATAAAGTGAGTGAGAGTGGGAATACTTGCTTTGCTTGTGATCTTAAAGGTAAAGCTTTTAGATTGTCACCATTGAATATGATGTTAGCTGTAGGATTATCATATATAACATTTATCATGCTAAGTTTCATGCCCACTATATCCAGATTGTTGAGAGTTTTTAGTCATAAATTGTTGAATTTTCTCATATGCTTTTTATACATCTATTGAGATGATCTTATGATTTATGTCCTCTATTTTGTTAATGTGATATATGTCATATTTATTTATTTGTGAGTGTTGTACCAGCATAACATCCCAGAGATAAATCCCACTTGGTCATGGTATATGACCCTCTTAATGTACTGTTGATTTGCTATTATTTTGTTGAAGATATTTGCATCTATGTTCATCATGAATATCGGTCTATAAATAAGTGCCTGTCCAGTTTTGGCATCAGGATACTGCTGGCTTAATAAAATAAGTTTGGAAATGTTCCCTCCTCTTATATTTTTTAGAAGAGTTTGAGAATGGCTAGTATTAATTCTTTAAATACTTGGTAGAATTCACTGGTGAAGCCATATGGTACTGGATTTTTGTTTTTTGAGAAGCTTCTGATTACTTACCAGTTTTTTTTTACTAATAATTGGTTTCTGCAGATTTTCAATTTTATCATGATTAAGTTCTGATATTTATGTTTCTAAGAATGTATGTGTTTCTTCTAGGTTTCTCAATTAATTACTGTACAATTGTCTATAGTAGATCTGTGCCTGGAAATGGAAATGCTGGAAAACAACTGGACAGCTTTTCTTAATATAGTATTTTTCGTTAATTCATTAATATATTTAAAGTTATGACTTGAGCAGTATATGACTGTAATAACTAAATGTTTTGTTTTATTAACACTTTTGAATTGTTTTTCTATCTTCAGTTCAGTTCAGTTCAGTCACTCAGTCATGTCATACTCTTTGCGACCCCATGAATCACAGCACGCCAGGCCTCCCTGTCCATCCCCAACTCCTGGAGTTTACTCAAACTCATGTCCATTTAATCAGTGATGCCATCCAGACATCTCATCCTCTGTCGTCCCCTTCTCCTCTTGCCCCCAATCTCTCCCAGCATCAGGGTCTTTTCCAATGAGCCAACTCTTCGCATGAGGTGGCCAAAGTATTGGAGTTTCAGCTTTAGCATCAGTCCTTCCAATGAACACCCAGGACTGATCTCCTTTAGGATGGACTGGTTGGATCTCCTTGCAGTCCAAGGGACTCTCAAGAGTCTTCTCCAACACCACAGTTCAAAAGCATCAATTCTTCGGCACTCAGCTTTCTTCACAGTCCAACTCACACATCCATACATGACCACCAGGAAAACCCTAGCCTTGACTAGACGGACGTCTCTGCTTTTTAATATGCTATCTAGTTGGTCATAACTTTCCTTCCAAGGAGTAAGCGTCTTTTAATTTAATGGCTGCAATCACCATCTGCAGTGATTTTGGAGCCCCAGAAATAAAGTCTGACACTGTTTCCACTGTTTCCCCATCTATTTCCCATGAAGTGATGGGACCAGATGCCATGATCTTCGTTTTCTGAATGTTGAGCTTTAAGCCAACTTTTTCACTCTTCTCTTTCACTTTCATCAAGAGGCTTTTTAGTTCCTCTTCACTTTCTGCCATAAGGATGGTGTCATCTGCTTATCTGAGGTTATTGATATTTCTCCTGGCAATCTTGACTCCAGCTTGTGCTTCCACCAACCCAGCGTTTCTCATGATGTACTCTGCATAGAAGTTAAATAAGCAGGGTGACAATGTACAGCCTTGACGTACTCCTTTTCCTATTTGGAACCAGTCTGTTGTTCCATGTCCACTTCTAACTGTTGCTTCCTGACCTGCATACAGGTTTCTCAAGAGGCAGGTCAGGTGGTCTGGTATTCCCATCTCTTTCATAATTTTCCACAGTTTATTGTGATCCACACAGTCAAAGGCTTTGGCATAGTCAATAAAGCAGAAATAGATGTTTTTCTGGAACTCTTTTGCTTCTTCGATGATCCAGCAGATGTTGACAATTTGATCTCTGGTTCCTCTGCCTTTTCTAAAACCAGCTTGAACATCTGGAAGTTCATGGTTCACGTATTGCTAAAGCCTGGCTTGGAGAATTTTGAGCATTACTTTGCTAGCGTGTAAGATGAGTGCAATTGTGTGGTAGTTTGAGCATTCTTTGGCATTGCCTTTCTTTGGGATTGGAATGAAAACTGACCTTTTCCAGTCCTGTGGCCACTGCAGAGTTTTCCAAATTTGCTGGCATATTGAGTGCAGCACTTTCACATATTATTCAATACTAGTGATAGTAGTAGTAATAATTATTATTTTGGAATTCTGATTATTTTGAAATTTTCCATACATTTTTGAGTGATTCTTCTTCTGAGTAATTTTTGTTATTATTATTATTGAAAATTGTAATCATGACTCTCATATGGATATAAATATACAAGTGTTAAAGATTATTCATCTATAATCAAATATGAAATCTTGAAATAAATTTAAAAGTAGATAAACAGATTTTCCAGCCTCTTCCTTTGTGAAGCAATATCCTCCCTTGTTGGCAGTCATATTAATATAAGAATCAGGGCCCCTCTCATTCCTGTATGTTGACTACAAATGGAATAAGCAACAGGGGACTTCCAAACCTGCTATTGATGTCTTCCAATAAATCCTATGCTAAAGGTCTGGTCATCTGGCTTTGTTTGCTCCATATTATTCAGTTGTCTGAATGTGCTGACATTATTTATTAATTCTTCTCAATGAGCATTTGGGGGTTTTTTGCTGTTTGAGGCTATGACAAGGAATGCTGCTAAGAACTGTGTTGTATATTTAGTGCCCCAAAGCACATGTTTACCTAGGAGACATTCTAGTTGTGAATTATTGGGAAGTAGGGCAAATATATCTTCAGATTTCTAAAGTAATTCCTAAGAGTTTTCCAAAGAAGTTTACCAATTTAATCTGCCACCCATCTGGAAGTTCATATCCATTGCTCAACCTTTCTCAAATTGCTCGGACCTTGCTAACATTCAGTACTGTCAGACTGTTTCATCATAATCGATCTGGTGTCTGTATTGTATTTTATTGTGCTTTTTCTCTTTTGTGAAGTGAGTTTTCAGTCTTTTCTTCATTTTATCTATTGAATATTTTTGTTGGAATTCATTGTATTCTAGATGGTTTTTTTCTTATTTTGTCTTGTAAAATCTCTTTTGTGGCTTGTCTCTTTTAAGTGTTTTGAGATAATTGTAGCTTTTTACATCATGTAAGAGATACTTAAGAATACAAAGGGATACACCACATACTCTTTACATAGTTTCCTCAAGAGGTAACAACTTACACAACTAGAGTAACAGTATCATAGCCAGAACATTGACGTTGATACAGTGACGATGGAGGACAATTCCGTAACTACAAGGATTTCTCATATTGCCCTTTGATAGT
Organism: Oryx dammah; assembly: GCF_014754425.2. Lineage (NCBI taxonomy): Eukaryota > Metazoa > Chordata > Mammalia > Artiodactyla > Bovidae > Oryx > Oryx dammah. The sequence continues at coordinate 54,480,642 of NW_024070201.1, read as the reverse complement.
CATAACCACTTCTCTAGTGTCTCATCCCTCTTTATTTTACTTTCCTTCTTCCTGCTGCTCTTGGGTCTATTTTGCTCTTCTTTTTCTAGATTCTTGGGAGCTATGTTATTGTTTTGAGACTTCCTCTTTACTAATTTATATATTTAGTGCCATAAATCACATATGGCACTAAATATATATATAATATATTTAGTGCCTCTCATCACAGCCTTACGTATGTCCCATAAATTGTATGTGTTGTATTTTCACTTTCATTGAGTTCAGTGTATTTTTATGATTTTCCTTGAGACTTGCTCTTTGACCTATAGATTATTTCGAAGTGTGTGGTTTAGTTTCCAAACATTTGAAGATTTTCATGTTATCTTTCTGTTATGATTACTATTTTGATTCCAGTGTATCATAGAACACACTGTGTGTGATTTAACTCCTTTTAAATTGTCAAGGTCTGTTTTAAGACTCAGAATATGGTCATACTTGCTTATGTTCTGTAAGGATTTGCAATGAATGTATATACTGATGTTGTTGGGTGGAATGTTCTATAAATATCAATTAGACCTATTTGTTGCTGTTGTTGAACTCCTATAAATATTTGCTGATTTTCAATCTAATTGTCCTATCAGTTTTTCTGTCTATTTCACCTTTTAGTTCTATCAAGTTTTCATTCACATATTTTGCAATTCTGTTGTCTGTTGCACACAAATTTAGAATAGCTATGTCTTCTTTGTGGACTGGCCCTTTTTCATTATATAATGTCCTTCTGTGTTTCTAGTAATTATCTTTGGTCTGAAATATAATTTATCTGGTATGAATGTAGCCTCTTCTGCATTCCTTTGATTCATGTATAACCTTTCCATCCACTTACTTTCATCCTGACTATAATGTTATTTTTGAAGTGTGTTTCTTTTAGACAGCATATAGTTGGCTATTCCATACTTTATACCAGAGAGGTCATACAAAATCAGGTGAAGTGTCCTGATTTTTATTTATATTTATTTATATTTATCTACTGGCCTTTTCCACAAATGATTTAAGAAAACCTCCAACAAGAACTTTTTCAATGAAATAGTAATAAATAACAGAAAATTAGGCCCAAGGAAAAGATGACACAGATATGTTGATCACAAGAATTAAAATATTGTTATACTTTAGCTTTTAAACTTTGGAACTGAACCTCCTGGGAGTCAATATTGCTATCAGTTCAGATCAGTTCAGTTCAGTTCAGTCGCTCAGTCACGTCTGACTCTTTGCGACCCCATGAATCACAGCACGCCAAGCCTCCCTGTCCATCACCAACTCCCGGAGTTCACTCAGACTCGCGTCCATCGCGTCAGTGATGCCATCCAACCATCTCATCCTCTGTCATCCCGTTCTTCTCCTGCCCCCAATCCCTCCCAGCATCAGAGTCTTTTCCAATAAGTCAACTCTTCGCATGAGGTGGCCAAAGTACTGGAGTTTCAGCTTTAGCATCATTCCTTCCAAAGAAATCCCAGGGTTGATCTCCTTCAGAATGGACTGGTTGGATCTCCTTGCAGTCCAAGGGACTCTCAAGAGTCTTCTCCAACACCACAGTTCAAAGGCATCAGTTCTTTGGCACTCAGCCTTCTTCACAGTCCAACTCTCACATCCATACATGACTACTGGAAAAACCATAGCCTTGACTAGACGGACCTTAGTTGGCAAAGTAATGTCTCTGCTTTTGAATATGCTATCTAGGTTGGTCATAGAGGAGTAAGCGTCTTTTAATTTCATGGCTGCAATCACCATCTGCAGTGATTTTGGAGCCCAAAAAAATAAAGTCTGACACTGTTTCCACTGTTCCCCATCTATTTCCCATGAAGTGATGGGACCGGATGCCATGATCTTCGTTTTCTGAATGTTGAGCTTTAAGCCAATAGTTGAGCTTAAATTTTGGAACTGAACTTCCTGGAAGTCAAAGTATCAACGTACTTCATGTATTTCTCATTGTCAGAAAAGAGAGAGGGCATTTCAGTTACCAGTGATTCTAGACCAGCACTGTCCAATAAACTTTCAATACTAATTTTCTCTACTTTCATTGTCAAGTACAATAACTGCTAGAGACACACGGCTGTTAAGCACTGAAGTGATTAGTGAATGTGATTAGTAGCAGAGAAACTTGACTTTTATTTTTGTTAAATTTTTATTAATTAAAATTTAGTTAGCCATGGGTGGCTCACAGCTACTTAACTGAAGAATCCAGGTCTAGGGGAAAAAAAGTTGCATAATGTAACTGAAGTCAAATGGACTGGGTTAATTTATATGGGTCACTTCAGTGGTATCCAACTCTTTGTGACCCCATGGACTGTATCCTTCCAGGCTCCACTGTCTATGGGATTCTCCAGGCAAGAATACTGGAGTGGGTTGCCATGCCGGCCTCCAGGAGATCTTCCTGACCCAGGGATTGAACCCATGTCTCTTATGTCTCCTGCATTGGCAGGAGGGTTCTTTACCACTAGTGCCACCTGGGAAGCTACAATTTATGAGTCAGAGGTATATGTGACTGTGGAGAAGCTACTTAACCTTTCTGAGTCTCAGTTTCTAGACCTGTGACATAAATATAATGATAACATCTAACTCTAAGACTCTGAGGAAATAAATAACATGTGCATTGTATTTAACACAAACCCTGACACACAGCAAATGCAGTCCTGTTTTATCATGCTTGGAATTACTTGGTTTATCAAATTTTATGCCACAAAACCTTTTACTCACACTAATATGGAAGTTTTATAGAAGAATCAATAGCTAGGAGTCAGAGTTATGCTTGAGCATCTTAGCCAATAACTGGTTTCTGTCCACAGAATCAAAAGCCAAACAAAACTGACAACAACCTAAAACCACTTCAGGCTGCTTGTGGATATTCTGCTCAAAAGCATGGGATTCTTTTTTTCTTGTCAAGTTGTTAAGAGTTTCAGCCCCAATATTACCATTGAGTAGCTCTTTCAACGGAGAAGGCAATGGCACCCCACTCCAGTACTCTTGCCTGGAAAATCCCATGGACGGAGGAGCCTGGTGGGCTGCAGTCCATGGGGTCACTAGGAGTCGGACACTACTGAGCGACTTCACTTTTACTTTTCACTTTCACACATTGGAGAAGGAAATGGCAACCCACTCCAGTGTTCTTGCCCAGAGAATCCCAGGGACGGAGGAGCCTGGTGGGCTGCCGTCTATGGGGTCGCACAGAGTCGGACACGACTGAAGCAACTTAGCAGCAGCAGCAGCAGCTCTTTCAAACTTGCTGTTCAGTATTTCTTCATTATGAGTGTATTAAGAACAAAAATATTAATTTCAATGAGCTTTCATGAAGAGAATCATTACTTTTAATAAAAAAAAAAAGACAGTTGTTAAAATAGGAATACCATATGTATTTAGTGAAGATAATGTCCGACTTTGGGCTTGATACACTGCTCTACATTGACTAGAGTCTGGCATCAAACCCCAGCATACTACCAAGAAAGAAAAATCAGAGGCTGTCACTCAGCTGGTGAGGTGACATGTTTCTATAGGTCTTGAATTTATCCCTTTTTTGTGTCAGTTTTATTATTTTGCAGATTTAGATAACTGGTACTTAAAACAGCTCTGACTCAGCCTTCAGTCCAAGCAGTAATCAACAGAATTGCTCTAACAGTAATTAGAATGATACAAATAAAATTTTGGATTGCTATTGCCTAAACTATATGCTGCAGGTTAGAAATTTGAGTTTGTTTTAATATTACTTGCTTCTTACCTTTTTTCTGAGAAGTCTCTCCTGTCACACAAAGACTTAAGTGACAGTAGGCCAGCCTACATGTTTAAGTAGCAAATGACTCTGTGTGTGTGTGTGTGTGTGTGTGTGTGTGTACATATGTTTGCAAAGAATATGAAACAGGCTTTGTGGACTATAACAAACTGCAAACTCTCTTACATTGTTTTCAGTAGAATTCTCCCCAAGATGATAGTGTAACAGTGATCACTAGAAAGAAAAGTTTATCTTGGGTCAGCTTTCTCCTTATGGAAACTATTTGACTAAGAGTTCCTACTCTACAGGAGGATGGAGTTGTGAAAAAATGGCTGACATTCTTCGTTTGCAGGTTTGAAAGTGTCCTTAAAAAAAAAACTCAGTTCTTCTAGCACAACCTTATATGAGTTCATCATACTTTTTGTCTAAAATCATATGTGGCTTACTAGACTTTGAACAATATTCATTACAAAACAGCCATTTAATTAGATGAATAACAAGTCTGAAACTTAGTCAGTTCTTTTGGGACAATAAAGCTGGGAGAAAATATTTCCCAGATATCAGTGGGAATTTGTGGTCTCTTATGCTATATCATGTCCCTAAGTCAAATTCTTTAACTATATTTTGTGGTCAGATTTGAAGCCTTACACAGAGATTGAGTACTTATGTTCTTTGAAATAAAAATGTGATAATTAGACTTATTTGATAAACTCTTTGGTACCCTTTTTATATTCTGCTTTGCATGCTTTAATTTTGTCTTGCTTCTGCTTTAAAACCAAGAATGACAGTATCAGACCTATGTCTGCCCTAACATGGGACCAGCCTCCAGAACTTGTTTCATTCTCTCTTGATAAGAGAAGAGGAAAAGGTGTCTAAAGAAGAAGTCAGAATGAAGTTTTAGAAAATCTTGATATCAGAAAAGATTTCTTAATCCCTTGATTGCTACCTAATCTCAGTGGATACCATGATTTCAAGGGACATATAGGACAAGAGGAGGAAATATTTAACTGAGTATGGTTCTGAGGAATAGGTGGTGATAATCAAAGATGATCAGCTTCCTGTGAGTCTTACACCAACAAGAGGTGTTAACCAGGTGAAAGTTGGAGGTGGGAAGTGGGTCAGCCTGGCAGTAGGGACAGCATGAATAAAGATACATAATGGTCTAGGGGAGCAGTACAAGGGGATTACTTTACTGGAGTTACCAACTTTTGCTGATTTGGGATGAAGGAGAGTAGAGGGAAGATGAAGCTGGGAAGAAAGGCGGGATCCAATTTAAAGAGCTAAAAATTTAACATTAGGGATGAATTTCCGGAGAAGGCAATGGCAACCCACTCCAGTACTCTTGCCTGGAAAATCCCATGGATGGAGGAGCCTGGTAGGCTGCAGTCCATGGGGTCACGAAGAATTGGACACTTACTGAGTGATTTCACTTTCACTTTTCACTTTCATGCTTTGGAGAAGGAAATGGCAACCCACTCCAGTGTTCCTGCCTGGAGAATCCCAGGGATGGGGGAGCCTGGTGGGCTGCCGTCTATGGCGTCGCACAGAGTCGGACACGACTGAAGTGACTTAGCAGCAACAGCAGCAGCAGGGATGAATTTTAACCATGGTCAGGTATGCATTTTTAAAAAATATCACTAGACAACTCTTGAAAGGTACATTTTGGAAAGGTATACTGGAATTAGTGAGATCTTAACACTTAGCATAGTGGTACTAAGAAGTTGTTACCAGGGTGATGATTATGAGCCTGTTGTAGTTCAGTGGCTAAGTCATGTCCAACTCTTTGCAGCCCCATAAACTGCAGTATGCCAGGCTTCCAGGTTCTTCACTATCTCCTGAAGTTTACTCAAACTTATGTCCACTGAGTCAGAGATGCCATCCAACCACCTCATCCTCTGTTGCCCTCTTCTCCTGTTGTCCTCAATCTTTCCCAGCACCAGGGGTCTTTTCCAATGAGTCCACGTTTCACATAAGGTGGCCAAAGTTTTGGAGCTTAAGCTTCAGTCCTTCCAATGAATATTCAGGACTCATATCTTTTAGGACTGACTGTTTGATCTCCTTGCTGTCCAAGGGACTCTCAAGAATTTTCTCCAACACCACAGTTCAAAGCATCAATTCTTCAGCGCTCAGCCTTCTTTATGGTCCAGCTCTCACATCCATATGTGACTACTGGAAAAGCCATAACTTTGACTAGATGGACCTTTGTCAGCAAAATGATGTCTCTGCTTTTTAATATGCTAAGTTTGTCATACCTTTTCTTCCAAAGAGCAACTGTCTTTTAATTTCATGGCTGCAATCACTGTCTGCAGTGATTTTTGGAGCCCAAGAAAATAATGGGCATTGAAATCAATAAGATAATGTCTAGGAGAAATGAGTAGGAAGTATAATAATCAGAATTTGATAGGTAACCATGGGAATGGAGTTGGAAAGGAAAAAGGAGGAATTACAAATGAAGTATTAGTTTCAAATCTTGTCATTTAGGGATTTGAAGACAGAGGCAATGGATTGTATTTAACGGGAAAGACCCTTCAGGTTAGGGTTTATGGAGTCTGTGGTGTCTACAGCAGGACATTCAGATGAATATGAGCAGTAAACAGTTGGATATGAGTCTAAAAGTCAGAAATAAGGTGAGAGCTAGAGAAATGCCTGGAGGAATCAGAGATTAAACAAAGGTGTACATTTTTGAAGCAGGTTGCTAAGTTCCTTCAGTCGTGTCCGACTCTGCGCGACCCCATAGACGGCAGCCCACCAGGCTCCCCTGTCCCTGGGATCCTCCAGGCAAGAACACTGGAGTGGGTTGCCATTTCCTTCTCCAATACATGAAAGTGAAAAGTGAAAGTGAAGTCGCTCAGTCGTATCCGACCCTCAGCGACCCCATGGACTGCAGCCCACCAGGCTCCTCCGTCCATAGGACTTTCCAGGCAAGAGTACTGGAGTGGGGTGCCATTGCCTTCTCCGTTGAAGCAGGTTAGTTAAGAGAAAAAAGAGTAAAACAGAAAGAATTAATAACAAACTGGGGTACAAAGTTAGTTAATGCCTGAACTAAATGACTGACAAGAATTGAGTTTATGTGTAAGTTATTTTTAGGAAGAGCAAGACAAAACAGTCCATACCTTTAAAGACATTTAAAGCGTGGTGCTCTGAGCTAAGGTCAGGGGTTAGCCTTGTATTTCATCTCAGTATCCGAGGCCACGCCCCTGGCCACGCCCACCTGTACCTGCAGTCTTGGGCGCTTCATTCTGCCTGGCCGCCATCTTGAGAGACGTTGGCCTGCTCCAGCCTGTATTCCTGATTCAGGTTTCGAATTGCAGTCACTGTAAGTACAACTCTGTGCTTACCCCTTAGGCATCTCTAGAAAGATGAAGCTACATTAATACTCTAAATTTGCTAGGCACACCTTAGGCATTCTACCCTGTCAGCTCACTATGTCTAGTGAAGCTGGCGCTGCCATCATCCTTCCCTGCACAAAGGACGGCGCTAAGAACAGAGGGCTTCCACTTAAGCCAGCCCCCAAGCGGGACGGGAAGGGCGGGGTGGGGCGGGACGGGGGTGGGGTTGGGGGGCTCGGCAGCCCCTGGGCAGGGTCAGTGGTTCAGCTTATCTGGAAGTCCTACAGGTGTGAATGGCATTTTTGTTTGTTTCTCTTCTCAAGAGTCAGTGCTCATCTTTGCCTTGTCAGATGTCTAAAAGTTGTTTCATGCATTTTGTCCAGTTTTCTTGTTTTTTCTTTATGTCTGTAGAGTAAATCTTGTTTCACTTTCTCAGTCCTAATGGACACAGCCTGGATTTTGCTCGGACAACTGGGTGAACGGGAGTGCCCTTTACTAACATGGAACTGACCTCAAGAGAAATAGATTTTGAAGGGAAAGTCAAGGGTTCAGTTTTGGACATACTAAATTTTGAGATGCCTGTGAAAAATCCAGGTTGAGTTTGCAGTAGAGTTTTGGATGTATGGGTTTGGAAATAAGAGATCTGGAAGAGAAATCATATTTATTAGTGTTTCTCTAAATAGTACTGAATTTTCATGTGAATTTGGTCACCCTTGCTGATAGATGCAAGGTAAAGAATTGGTGGATATGTGGAAAATTATGATAGTAATGATTCTGGTTAGAATTTTCCTTTCATTCAGTATTCAAGCAGTTTACCTTCCTCTCAGTCACAGAACTTTTGTTCAGAACATCTTTCTTTGGCCAATATTTGAAATATTCATATTGTAATTCATATTGCAGTTTCAATATCAACCAATTAAAACTTTTTCTCATTGTAATTTTCCTTTGACCCATAGTTTTCTTTTTATGAGTATAGTGTATAATTCAAATGTCAGATTTTCTAGTTATCTTTTTATGATTGATTTCTGGTTTGATCATACTGTAGCCAGAGAATATATCCTTAATATTTTTTTACTGGACCAATATTGTTTTTTCAAGGGACTTTATGGTTTCACAAAGTCCACTTTAGTTCTTTAACACTGTCTAGTCATATTTGAGTTTATGTATTTTCCGATAGGACATTCCACTTAAAACCATGGTAATATAGTCATTACTACTGTGTCCTGTTATAAGGAGAACAGATTCTTAGTGAACTCATGCAAGTAGCTATATTTCCATGAAAATAAAAATACTGAGTTTCCAAATTGTGAAGGGATTGGGTAGAGAAGGTCTCAATTTTATTTACAAAGTTATAACTTACCAGGTTACTATATGTTATAATTAGCTTAAGGGGAAAGCTTTCCTCATATGGAAAACACAGATTAAAGCCAGTAATATTTCAGATAAAAACTATAAAACTTATAACTATATTCATCAGTTCACTCTATCCAGTGTACCTAATCTTTGATCTTTCATTTTGTTAACAGTTTGAAGGAACCATCAGGGTTACATCAGTGTTTCCATTAGATTTCTGTAGTTATTCAGTTGAGCAGTGTGATTGGAATGTTTACAGAAACCTGTACTAGTCAAAAGTCCTTTCTATGAATCTTAAAATGAAAGTCTTTTTGCTTATGCATTAGAATGAATCAATAACTCTCTTTGAATAGCAAAAAAAAAAAAAAAAGCTTAAAAAGCTTGATTAAAGGATCTGACGGGAATGCAGTTGACAAACTCGACATACAGTGTGACATACAGTGTTTAAAGATAACAGCTAGAATTATGACTGGTAATACTATACTACAACATATCCAAGTTTTAGAAATTTCACATGATTTCTAGGAAATTTATATTAATGACATTTATCCATACTGTACAACTTAAGATTTATCACCACTCATTTTATAATGCTTCCCATGTAGTCTGAAATATCAAATCCTAATTAGTTTAATATTTCTCTCTGTGATGCTTCAGCGGCCCTCTGAAGTATCCCAAAGTTAGCTCGAGATCCAAAAAACTTCAATTAGAATTTGCCCCTTGGAATTTTGTTGGAAATTTTTTGTCAAAAAGATTTTAAAATACCTGGTCAAATAGGTATAAGGTGATGGGAAGCACCACTTATTCACTTAACCAAAGTGCCATTGGATTTCAAAGGCAAATGAAGTTATGACAGATCACTTAAAGGAGGTAAGGAATGTAAAATCTGTAATCAACAGAAGCTCAGTATTCCAAGAAAACTTGGTTCTCTTATCACAGAGCACCAAAACTTCAGTCTTCCATCAGCCTACTTTTAATAACAAAGTCCTTAATTAGATCATTTACCTAATTAAAATCCAATCTAATCCTATTTCTGACCACTTACAAAACTTTTCTCAGAGTTCCTTTCCCTTAAACAACCTTCCACGATTTTCTGTGTACATATTGTTCAGTCACTAAGTCATGTCCAACTCTTTTGTGACCCCATGGACTATATGTTGCCAGACTCCTCCAGGAGGTTTTCCAGGCAAGAACACTGGAGTGGGTTACCATTTCCTGCTCCAGTGTATCCATATTAGGTTAACCTTTATTTTCTCTCCCATTTTAAAATAACCAGGATTAGGAAAAAATCATTTTGTTTTCCCTTAACAAAATGCATTTCTATTTTTTCATACTTTCTTGCACTAAAAACACATATCTTTCCTGTATGCTAAAATGTTTCCCTTATTATTTCTAGTAGCTTGAATTATGTATATTTTATTATTTTTCCTTAGTTTTTTTTTAAAGGCTGAGTAATATTCCATTAGAATCCGCCTGCCAATACAAAAGATAAGGGTTTAATCCTGAGTTTGGAAGATCCCCTGGAGAAGGAAATGGCAACCCTCTCCAGTATTCTTGCTTGGAAAATCCAAGAAAAGAGAAGCCTGGCAGGCTACAGTCCATAGGGTTACAAAAGAGTCAGACACTACCTAGTGACTAAATAACAAGTATTCCATTGTGTGTATGCGTCTTATATATCACATCTTCTTTTTCCACTCATTTGGTGATGGACATTTAGCTAGCTTACATGTCCTGGCTATTGTAAATAGTGCTGCAGTGAACACTGGGGGTCATATATCTTCTCAAATTACAGTTTTCTCCAGATACATGCCCAGAAGTGGGATTGCTGCATCATATAATAATTTTATTTGTAGTTTTTTAAGTAATCTCAATGCTGTTCTCCATTGTGGCTGTACCAGTTTACATATCCACTAATAGTGTGGGAGGGTTTCCTTTTCTCCACACCCACCACAACACTGATTGTAGATTTTTTTTAATTATGGCCATTCTGACCAGTATGAAACAGTATGAAAAGGCAAAAAGATAGGACACTGAAAGATGAACTCCCCAGGTCGGTAGGTGCCCAATATGCTACTGGAGATTAGTGGAGAAATAACTTCTGGAAGAATGAAGAGATGGAGCCAAAGCAAAACAACATCCAGTTGTGGATGTGACTAGTGATGGAAGTAAAGTCTGATGCTATAAAGAGCAATATTTCATAGAAACCTGGAATGTTAAGTCCTTGAATCAAGGCAAACTGAAAGTGGTCAAACAGGAGATGGCAAGAGTGAACACCGATATTTTAGGAATCAGGGAACTAAAATGGACTGGATTGGGTGAATTTAACTCAGATGACCATTATATCTACTACTGTGGGCAAGAATCCATTAGAAGAAATGGAGTAGCCATCATCAGAAGAGTCTGAAATGCAGTACTTGGCTACAATGTCAAAATGACAGAGAGAGATCTCTGTTCGTTTCCAAGGCAAACCATTCAGCATCACAGTAATCCAAATCTATGCCCTGACCAGTAGTGCTGAAGAAGCTAAAGTTGAATGGTTCTATGAAGACCCACAAGACCTTTGACTGGGTGGATCACAACAAACTGCAGAAAATTCTTAAAGAGATGGGAATACCAGACCACCTGACTTGCCTCCTGAGAAATCTGTATGCAGGTCAGGAAGCAACAGTTAAAACTGGACATGGAACAAATTATTCTGTATCGGGAAAGGAGTACGTCAAGGCTATATATTGTCACCCTGCTTATTTAACTTATCTGCAGAGTACATCATGCAGAACGCTGGACTGGAGGAAGCACAAGCTGGAATCAAGATTGCTGAGAGAAGTATCAATAATCTCAGATATGCAGATGACACCACCCTTAGGGCAGAAAGTGAAGAAGAACTAAAGAGCCTCTTGGTGAAAGTAAAAGAGGAGAGTGAAAAAGTTGGCTTAAAGCTCAACATTCAGAAAACTAAGATCATGGCATCTGGTCCCATCATTTGATGGCAAATAGATGGGAAAACAGTGGAAACCATGACAGACTTTACTTTTGGGGGCTCCAAAATCACTGTAGATGGTGACTGCAGCCATAAAATTAAAAGACTCTTACCCCTTGGAAGAAAAGCTTTGACCAACCTAGATGGCATATTAAAAAACAGAGACATTACTTTGCCAACAAAGGTCACAGCTATGGTTTTTCCAGTGGTCATGTATGGATGTGAGAGTTGGACGGTGAAGAAAGCTGAGCACCAAAGAATTGATGCTTTTGAACTGTGGTGTTGGAGAAGACTCTTGAGAGTCCCTTGGACTGCAAGGAGATCCAACCAGTCCATCCTAAAGGAAATCAGTCCTGAATATTCATTGGAAGGGCTGATGCTGAAGCTGAAGCTCCAATACTTTGGCCACCTGATGTGAAGAACTGACTCATTGCAAAAGACCCTGATGCTGGGAAAGATAGAAGGCAGGAGGAGAAGTAGACAACGACAGAGGATGAGATGGTTGGATGGGATCACCGACTCAATGGACATGAGCTTGAGTAAACTACAGGAATTGGTGATGGACAGGGAGGCCTGGCGTGCTGCAGTCCAATGGGTTGGACACAATTTAGTGACTAAAACTAACAACCAAGATTTAGAAATACCATTTCATGTTTTCTTTTATTTTCATCTGAATATAAAGTAGTTCCAAATTCTCAGCCTCCAAATAGCCAATGTTTAACAAAGACAGTCAGATATTAGACAGACAAGACAACTAAGGCCAAAACATAAAATAAACTAAAACCAAAACCTCAGGACATTAACCCAGGTTTAGAAGAACTCTGCAGGTGTAACGTTTTCATTGTCCCTGTTAGCATAGGCCTCTAGCCCATGATCCTACCAAGTTCCCACCATCTGGGCCTCTAACCCACCATCTGGAAAATTTAAGTACAGGTACTTTTTAATCAGGTTGTTGTTGTTCAGTTGCTCGGTCATGCCCAACTCTTTGTGACCCCATGGACTGCAGCACACCAGGCTTCCCTGTCCTTCACTATCTCCCAGAATTTGCTCAAACTCATGTCCATTGAGTCAGTGATGCAATCCAACCATCTCATCCTCTGTTTCCCCCTTCTCCTCCTGCTCTCAATCTTTCCCAGGTTCAGGGTCTTTTCAAATGAGTCAATTCTTCACATTAGGTGACCAAAGTATCAGAGCTTCAGCTTCAGCATCAAATGTCTTCCAAATCCAGAAATTGTTTCTTACCTGCCATAAAAAATAATGCACCAAAGGTCAGCAGCATCATGCCAGGGGAAATCCAGGGAACGGTCCCTGGAACAAATGGACCAGGCAGCTGCTTGGACTCATCCACAGGCTCGTAATGCCTGCAAAGAACCAACAAACCATGGATAAAAAGTCTGTTGGGCTCCCCAAATTTATTACCAAATCAGTTTCATTTGCTTGACGTGCAATAAACCAAGTACAAATACACCAGGGTTTGTAGAGGAGAACAAATCTCAGTGCCAGAAATAAAACTCACTTCCAGGTCCCTGAAGGTGAGGGATTTAAGATATTTATTGGATAAATAAGCAGGGTGGTCTTTATGCTCCAAATAAAAACAGTTGTCTAAATAAGGTGAGAAAAGGTAATTTGAGGTAGAGAAAAGGTGAGGCAATTGGTACTTTGTGCAGGCATATCTGAGTGACATTCTTCTTCATAGATGCATGTTCAAAAAATGGAGATGCTTAGCATGATATGAAGGTGAAGTTTGTGGTCCTCTGTCATCAAAAAATCATAAATCAGATACTTAAGCAGGCTCAGGTTTAGGGTTAGTATCCCAACTAGTGTATGTTGGCTTGAACTGGACAAGAGCTGACCCCAGGTTCCTAAGCTATGTGAAGCTTGGAGGGTATCTATTTTGCAACAAATAAGGCAGACTCGCTCAGTGAAGCAGAGGGTGTTTTGAACAAGCTGTACATTTATCTACTGATCTGTTTGTTGGTTTAGTCACTAAATTGTGTCCGACTCTTGTGACCCCATGGACTGTAACCTGCCAGGGTCCTCTGCCCATAGAATTCTCCAGGCAAGAATACTGGAGTGGGTTGCCATTTCCTTCTCCAGGGGATAATCCCGAGTCTCCTATATTGCAGGCAGATTCTTTACTGACTGAGCCATGAGGGAAGCCCACTCATAGCTTCCCTGGTAGTTCAGCTGGTAAAGAATCAATCTGCAATGTAGAAGACCCCAGTTTGATTCCTGGGTCAGGTTTGATTCCTGCTGAAGAAAGCTACCCACTTCAATGTTCTTGGGCTTCCCTGGTGGCTCAGCTGGTAAAGAATCCACCTGCAATGCAGGAGACCTGGGTTCTATCCCTGGGTTGGGAAGATCCCTGGAAAAGGGAATAGCTACCCACTCCACTATTCTGGTCTGGAGAATTCCATGGACTGTATAGTCCATGAGGTCGCAAAGAGTCAGACATGACTGAGCGACTGATCTGTTAGATGAGCTCAAAAATTTCTTATTCACCTGTTTCTGGTAATCTTATTGTGTATGGTTTCAGGATGGATTTTTTTTTTAACTTTATGGGGTACAATTTCAATTTCAATTCTTAGATATTTACTAAAACCAGTTGTGTGGCTCAATATAAGATCAGTTTTGAAAACATGTTCCATTTCCATTAGAAGACAATGTTCATTCTGTGATTATTGAAGACAGTGTTCTATGTATGTTAATCGAGTTGTTAAAATCTTCTATCTACTTAGAGAATTTTTGTCTGCTTATTTTATCCTTTATTAATCAGTTTGTTAATCGAGTTGTTAAAATCTTCTATCTACTTAGAGAATTTTTGTCTGCTTATTTTATCCTTTATTGAGATAAACGTGCTAAATCTCCTGTCATGATTGTGGATTTGTCTGCTTCTCTTCTAGAGGCTGTATGATTGGATGCCTATAAATGAAAATTTCTTTTCTAAAAAATCATTTTTCATCTTTATGAGATCTCCCTCTTTGTCTCTGCTAATGCTTTTTTTAAAAATTTTACTTTATTTTGCTTTACAATATTGTATTGGTTTTGCCATACATTGACATGAATCAGCCACGAGTGTACATGAGTTCCCAATCCTGAACCCCCCTCCCATCTCCCACCCCATATCATCTCTCTGGATCATCCCCGTGCACCAGCCCCAAGCATCCTGTATCCTGTATTGAACGTAGACTGGCGATTCGTTTCTTACATGATAATAGACATGTTTCAATGCCATTCTCCCAAATCATCCCACCCTCGCCCTCCCTCACAGAGTCCGAAAGTCCGTTCTATGCGTCTGTGTCTCTTTTGCTGTCTCGCATACAGGGTTATCATTACCATCTTTCTAAATGCCATACATATGTGTTAGTATACTGTATTGGTGTTTTTCTTTCTGGCTTTCTTCACTCTGTATAGGCTCCAGTTTCATCCACCTCATTAGAACTGATTCAAATGTATTCTTTTTAATGGCTGAGTAATACTCCATTGTGTATATGTACCACAGCTTTCTTATCCATTCATCTGCTGATGGACATCTAGGTTGTTCCCATGTCCTGGCTATTATAAACAGTGCTGCGATGAACATTGGGGTACATGTGTCTCTTTCAATTCTGGTTTCCTCAGTGTGTATGCCCAGCAGTGGGATTGCTGGGTCATAAAGCAGTTCTATTTCCAGTTTTTTAAGGAATCTCCACACTGTTCTCCATAGTGGCTGTACTAGTTTGCATTCCCACCAACAGTGTAAGAGGGTACCCTTTTCTTCACACCCTCTCCAGCATTTTTTGCTTGTAGACTTTTGGATCGCAGCATTCTGACTGGTGTGAAATGGTACCTCATTGTGGTTTTGATTTGCATTTCTCTGATAATGAGTGATGTTGAGCATCTTTTCATGTGTTTGTTAGCCATCTGTATGTCTTCTTTGGAGAAATGTCTATTTAGTTTTTTGGCCCATTTTTTGATTGGGTCGTTTATTTTTCTGGAATTGAGCTGCATAAGTTGCTTGTATATTTTTGAGATTAGTTTTTTGTCAGTTGCTTCATTTGCTATTATTTTCTCCCATTCTGAAGGCTGTCTTTTCACCTTGTGTATAGTTTCCTTTGTTGTGCAGAAGCTTTTAATTTTAATTAGGTCCCATTTGTTTATTTTTGCTTTTATTTCCAGTATTCTGGGAGGTGGATCATAGAGGATCCTGCTGTGATTTATGTCGGAGAGTGTTTTGCCTATGTTCTCCTCTAGGATTTTTATAGTTTCTGGTCTTACCTTTAGATCTTTAATCCATTTTGAGTTTATTTTTGTGTATGGTGTTAGAAAGTGATCTAGTTTCATTCTTTTACAAGTGGTTGACCAGTTTTCTCAGCACCACTTGTTAAATCTGCTAATGCTTTTTGCCTCAAGATTCTTTGATCTGCTGATAATATCGTGAAGTAGATTATGTCACATGGCCCCAATTCTCATTTTTCCTTTAATTACATTCTTTGTGTTCATAGCTGTTGCCATGCAACTTTACAGTGGGCTCCTACCATAAGTTGACACATTCTGCTTTGACTTTGACATGAAGACATCCCTTGGAGCAGAGGGTTGAAATGGATTTGTACCTTGGTCCTGCTCTCTTAGATAATTTCCATCACCATGAGAACATACTCAGGCCAACCTGGCTGAGTGTCACATGGAGCAGAATTATCTGGTCATATTAACTGAGGCCAGTCTAGGTGAGCAGAATGAATAATTGATTAGCTCAGATGTGTGAGCAATAAATTATAATTATATATGATTAAAGTTTTTGTCTTTGATTGGATATGGCATTATCCTAGTAATGAAAAACTGATACATATAAAATTTTGTGTTTTCCTATTCTTTTACTTACTATTTCAACAAACCAAGCTCTTCTAAAGCATATGTGGTTGAGTGTTGTTCTTTTGGACTTCCCTGGTGGCTCAGACAGTAAGGCGTCTGCCTACTGTCTGAGGGGACCCGGGTTCAATCCCTGGGTTGGGAAGATCCCTCAGAGGAGGAAATGGCAACCCACTCCAGTATTCTTTCCTGGAGAAATCCATAGATGGAGGAGCCTGGTGGGCTACAGTCCATGGGACCACAAAGAGTCAGACACGACTGAGCAACTTCTCTTTCTTTCTCTTTCATTGTTCTTTTAACCTAGTTAGACAACTGTTTTTATTTGAAGCATTTAGTTCACTTACATTAAAAGGAATCAGTGATATATTTATATTTAAATCTGGTATTTACTATTTGCTTTGTTCTCCTGTTCCATGTTTATTTTCCCTCTTTTGATGTTAATATTTTTTTGTTTCTATTTAGCTCCTTTGGCTTATTATATACTCCTTATTGAGGTTAATAGTATACACATTTAACTTATCTTAGTTTACCTTCAACTAATATTATACTACTTAACATGTAGTAGAGAACTGTGCAACAAATTGTACACTTTCATTTCTCTACTTCTGGCCTTTGAATTATCATTGTCATACATTTTATTTTACTTCTGTGATTGTGATGAGCTGCAGTATTCATGGTTATAATTTTCCTTCAAATATTCAATTATCTTCTAAAGTGATTTTATAAATAACATTCTTTCATACCTACACAGGGTATACTACAAGGCTGTTTATTGTCACCCTGTTTATTTAACTTATACACAGAGTACATCATGTGAAATGCTAGGCTGGATGAATTACAAGCTGGAATCAAGATTTCCAGGAGAAATAGCAACAACCTCAGATATGCAGATAATACCACTCTAATGGCAGAAAGTGAAGAGGAACTAAAGAACCTCCTGATGAGTGTGAAGAACAGAGTGAAAAAGCCAGCTTAAAACTCCATATTAAAAAAAAACTAAGACTAAGCATCTTGTCCCATCACTTCGTGGCAAATAGAAGGGGAAAAGGTGAAAGCAGTGACAGATCTCTTCTTCTTGGGCTCTGAAATCACTGTGGATGGTGACTGTAGGCATGAAATTAGAAAATGATTGTTTCTTGACAGGAAAGCTATGGCAAACCTAGACAGTGTGTTAAAAAGCAAAGACATCACTTTGCTGACAAAAGTCCTTATAGTCAAGGCTATGATCTTTCCAGTAGTCATGTACAGATGTGAGAGCTGGACAGTAAAGAAGGCAGAGCACTGAAGAATTGATGCTTTCAAACAGTGATGCTGGAGAAGACTCTTAGAGTCCTTGGAAAGCAAGGAGATCAAAGCAGTCAATCTTAAAGGAAATCAACCCTGAATACTCTTTGGAAGGACTGATGCTGAAGCTCTAATACATTGGCCACCTGATGTGAACTGCTGATTCATTGGAAAAGATCCTGTTGCTGGGGAAGACTGAAGGCAGAGGAAGAGCGGTGACAAAGGATGAGATACCTGGATGGCATCACCGATGCAATGGACATGAACTTGGGCAAACTCCAGGAGATGGTGAGAGACAGGGAAGCCTTGTGTGCTGCAGTTCATGGGGTCACAAAGAGTCAGACACCACTTGGCAAATGAACAACAACACATATATTTAATATTTCCAACGTGCCTCATTCCTTTGTTTAAGTGTACATTCCCCCCTGGTACTTTTTTCCTTCTTATTGGCAGACCTTCTTTAGCATTTCTTATAGTAGATATCACCTGTTGATTAATTCTCCAGTTTTTAATATCTGAAAATATCTTTATTTCACTGTCTTTTTGTAACTCTTTTGTAATACTAATGCTGAATTCTAGGGTTACATAATTGTTTCTTTATTTCTTCAGTTCTTTGAAGAGGTTGCTCCACTATTTTTTTGGCTTTTCATTATTTTTTCACCAGAAGTCGTTCAATGAAGATCCAAAAGTCATTCTTATTTTTATTTCTTTACGTGTAATTTGTCATTCTTCTCTGGTTAATTTTGTGATTTTCTGTTTATCATATTTTTAACATCTTGATTATGATGTGTATCATTGTTTTATGTCTGTGCCTTTTCCTTGGGATTTGTAATGCATTTGCCTATGGATTTATAGTTTTCATCAAATTTGGAAATCTTTCAACCACTACGTCTTCATATATTGCTTTTGTCTCTAACTTTCTCCCTTCTCACTTTCAGTAACTCCAGTCACATTTATCTTAGAATGCTTCTAGTTGTTCTGCAGCTCATAGTTTCTCTATTCTTTTTTCTCAAGTTTTCTAATTTTTTTTTCTACAGTGTCTAATCTCCTTTTAATCTTAGCAGTGTATTTGTCATCTCAGACATTATGTTTCATCTCTAGAAGTTCACTTTACATATTTTAAAAATATCTTCCATGTCTTCCCTTAAAATTTTGCTTTCCTCTATTGTCATGAACAAGTGGAATATAGTTGCAATGAAGCTTTAATGTCCTTGCCTACTAAATCTGTCATCTGAGACTTTTCTGAGTAGTTGTTCACTGATTTATTTCCTATTTATGGATTGTATCTGCCTGGTAATTTTTGATTTGGGCTTCCCTGGTGGCTTAGTGGTAAATAATCTGCCTGATGGTGCAGGAGACATGGATTCAATCCCTGGGTCAAGAAGATCCCCTGGAGAAGGAAACGGCAACCCACTCCAGTATCCTTACCTGGGAAATCCTGCGACAGCATAGCCTGGCAGGCTGTAGTCCTTGGGGTTGCAAAGAGAGAACCATGACATAGCGACTAAACAGTAACAACAACAAAAATTTTTGATTGGATGCTAGGCATTGTGGATTTTGCTTTGTTGCCTACTTTTCATATTTAATAATACATATTCTTGGTCTTTGTTCCATAACCCAGTAAAGTAACTTGAAAATATTAGGTTGGGGCAAAGTAATTGAGGTTTTACATTGTTGAACTTCGTCATTTGATAATGGAATACATTCTTAAATAAATTTAGTTATCTAAAACATTTTAGTGCACCTTTCTTGCTGTATGTTCTTTGCAAATGACTTATTACTTGCTATTTATTTTATGTTTATTTTAGACTATAGAAATAATGTAGACAAAAACCAATTTTGAGCAATTTTTTTATTCAAGTTCAAAATGGGTTGTAAAGCAATGGAGACAACTCATAATATCAACAACGCATTTGGCCCAGGAACTGCTAATGAATGTACTGTGCAGTGGTAGTTCAAGAAGTTTTGCAAAGGAGATGAGAGCCTTGAAGATGAGGAGTGTATTGGCTGGCTATTGAAAGTTGACAGTGACCAATTGAGAGCAATCACCAAAGCTGATCCTCTTAGAACTACACAAGAAATTGCTGAAGAAGTCAGTGTTGACCATTCTACAGTCATTTGACATTTGAAACAAATTGGAAAGGTGAAAAAGCTCAGTAAGTGGGTGCCTCATGTGCTGACTGAAAATTTTTAAAAATCACATTTTGACGTGTCATCTTTCTCTTATTCTATACAACAACAGTGAATCACTTCTCAGATTGTGACGTGATGAAAAGTGGGTTTTATGCAACAACCAGCTCAGTGGTTGGACCAAGAAACTCCAAAGCACTTTCCAAAGTCAAACTTGCACCCCAAAAAAGATCATGGTCGTTGTTTGGTGGTCTGCTGTCTTTCTGATCCACTACAGCTTTCTGAATCCCTGCAAAGCCATTAAATCTGAGAAATATGCTCAGCAAATCGATGAGATACACCAAAAACTGCAGTGCCTGCAGTCAGCAATGGTCAACAGAATGGGCGCAGTTCTTCTCCACCACAACACCCAGCCACATGTCACACAACCAACACTTCAAAAGTGGAATGAATTAGGCTACAAAGTTTTGCCTCTTCTACCATATTCACCTGACCTTTTGTCAATTGACTACCACTTCTTCAAGCATCTCAACTACTTTTTGCAGGGAAAACACTTCCACAACCAGCAGGGTACAGAAAATGCTTTCCTATCATTCATCAAATCCTGAAGCATGGATTTTTTACACTAAAGGAATAAACAAACTTATTGGCAAAATTGTGTTGATTGTAATGGTTCCTATTTTGATTAATAAAGTGTGTTTGAGCCTAGTTATAATGATTTAAAACTCACGGTCTGAAACTGCAATTATTTTTGTACCACCCTAATATTTCTATTCGTTTGAGGCTCACCTTTAAGTTTGGCCAGATCATCGCAGCCTTTAATGATGGCTTAACTTTTTTTTTTTTTTTGCAATGCTGAGTAAATACCCTTCTAAGTTTGCTACTTAGTGCCACATGCAACAGTTTTGCTCCGTTGGTGGAAACTATTCCCAGCCTTTTATGAGCCTTGGGGATTGACTCACCACTTTATTTTGTGTAGTTCTCTCCCTACTCTTCTAAAAAGTTCTTCTAAAGCAAGTATTGATTAGTATTCAGTTGGAGACATGGGAGAGACACAGGGGAACACTAATCTCCCTAAACTGCCATTTCATTCTGCTCAGTCTGAGATACTGCCAGGCTCTACTGTGTTTTCGCACCCAGTGCTTTACCCTGAAAAAGCATATCCAGGTTTTAAATGAGAGAAGCATAACATTCACCTCCTTTGTTTTCCTTCAGTCGAGGATTGCTACACTTCACTGTTTATTGTATGCTGTCTGAAACCTGTTATTTCACATCTTGCAGTTTTTTAAATCATTTAATCTGGGTGATACTGTAGACTTTGTTACTCCATTAAGGCCAGACATGAAAATTTCAGACTTTGTGTTCTTTTTTTTTGGCTGCACTGGGTCTTCATTGCTGCAAATGGGTTTCTCTAGTAGCAGCGAGCAGGGGCTTCTCATTGCTGTGACTTTTCTTATTGTGGAGTATAGACTCTAGGGCATGTAGGCTCAATTGTGGTGGTATACAGGCTTAGTTGCTCTGCAGCATGTGGAATTTTCTGGGACCAGGGATTGAGCCTGTGCCCCCTGCATTGGCAGTCAGATTCTTTTTCTTAATATATATATTAAGAAATACATATAAATAGGACGTCAGGAAACACCTGGAATAACAGTCAAATTTGGCTTTGGAGTACAGAGTGAAGCAGGGCAAAGGCTAATAGAGTTCTGCCAAGAGAACGCACTGGTCATAGCAAACACACTCTTTCAACAACACAAGAGAAGACTCTATACATGAACATCACCAGATGGTTGACACCGAAATCAGATTGATTATATTCTTTGCAGCCAAAGATGGAGAAGCTCTATACAGTTGGCAAAAACAAGACCGGGAGCTGACTGTGGCTCAGATCATAAACACCTTATTGCCAGATTCAGACTGAAATTGAAGAAAATGGACAAAACCACTAGACCATTCAGTTCAGTTCAGTTTAGTTAAGTCGTTCAGTTGTGTCCGACTCTGCCACCTCATGAATTGCAGCACGCCAGGCCTCCCTGTCCATCACCAATTCCTAGAGTCTACCCAAACCCATGTCCATCGAGTCTGTGATACCATCCAACCATCTCATCCTCTGTCAACCACTTCTTCTCCTGCCCCAAATCATTCCCAGCATCAGGGTCTTTTCCAATGAGTCAATTCTTCGCGTGAGGTGGCCAAAGCATTGGAGTTTCAGCTTTAACATCAGACCTTCCAGTGAAAACCCAGGACTGATCTCCTTTAGGATGGACTGGTTGGATCTCCTTGCAGTCCAAGGGACTCTCAAGAGTCTTCTCCAACACCACAGTTCAAAAGCATCAGTTCTTTGGCGCTCAGCTTTCTTCACCGTCCAACTCTCACATCCATACATGACCGCTGGAAAAACCATAGCCTTAACTAAATGGACCTTTGTTGGCAAAGTAATGTCTCTGCTTTTCAATATGGTGTCTAGGTTAGTCAAAACTGTCCTTCCAAGCAGTAAGCGTCTTTTAATTTCACGGCTGCAATCACCATCGGCACTGATTTTGGAGCCCCAAAAAATAAAGTCTGACACTGTTTTCACTGTTTCCCCATCTATTTGCAATCAAATGATGGGACCAGCTGCCATGATCTTCGTTTTCTGAATGTTGAGCTTTAAGCCAGCTTTTTCACTCTCCTCTTTCAATTTCATCAAAAGACTTTTTAGTTCCTCTTCACTTTCTACTGTAAGGGTGGTGTCATCTGCATATCTGAGGTTATTGATATTTCTCCAAGCAATCTTGATTCCAGTTTGTGCTTCTTCCAGCCCAGCATTTCTCATGATGTACTCTGCATGTAAGTTAAATAAGCAGGGTGACAATATATAGCCATGACATACTCCTTTTCCTATTTGGAACCAGTCTGTTGTTCTATGTCCAGTTCTAGCTGTTGCTTCCTGACCTGCATACAGGTTTCTCAAGAGGCGGGTCAGGTGGTCTGGAATTCCCATCTCTTTCAGAATTTTCCACAGTTTATTGTGACCCACACAGTCAAAGGCTTTGGCATAGTCAATAAAGTAGAAATAGATTATTTTCTGGAACTCTCTTACTTTTTCGATGATCCAGTGGATGTTGGCAATTCAGGTATGACCCAAATCAAATTCCTATGACTATACAGTGGAAATGAGAAATAGATTTAAGGGAATAGATCTGATAGAGTCCCTGATTATGGACGGAGGTTTCGTGACATTGTACAGGAGACAGGGATCAAGACCATCCCCGTGGAAAAGAAATGCAAAAAAGCAAAATGGCTGTCTGGGAAGGCCTTACAAATAGCTGTGAAAAGAAGGGAAGTGAAAAGTAAAGGAGAAAAGGAAAAATATACCCACTTGAATGCACAGTTCCAAAGAATAGCAAGAAGGCATAAGAAAGCCTTCCTCAGCAATCAATGCAAAGAAATAGAGGAAAACAATAGAATGGGAAAGACTAGAGCTCTCTTCAAGAAAATTAGAGATACCAAGGGAATATTTCATGCAAAGATGGGCTCAATAAAGGACAGAAATGGTAAGGATCTAATAGAAGCAGAAGATATTAAGAAGAGGTGGCAAGAATACACAGAACTGTACAAAAAATATCTTCATGACCCAAATAATCACGATGGTATAATCACTCACCTAGAGCCAGACATCCTGGAATGTGAAGTCAAGTGGACCTTAGAAAGCATCACTAGGATCAAAGCTAGTGGAGGTGATGGCATTCCAATTGAGCTATTTCAAACCCTGAAAAATGATGCTGTGAAAGTGCTGCACTCAGTATGCCAGCAAATATGGAAAACTCAGCAGTGGCCACGGGACTGGAAAAGGTCAGTTTTCATTCCAATCCCAAAGAAAGGCAATGCCAAAGAATGCTCAAACTACCACACAGTTGTACTCATCTCACACACCAGTAAAGCACTGCTTAAAATTCTCCAAGCCAGCCTTCAGCAATACATGAAGCATGAACTTCCAGATGTTCAAGCTGGTTTTAGAAAAGGCAGAGGAACCAGAGATCAAATTGCCAACATCCACTAGATCATCAAAGAAGCAATAGAGTTCCAGAAAATCATCTATTTCTGCTTTATTGACTATTCCAAAGCCTTTGACTGTGTGGGTCACAATAAACTGGAAAATTCTGAAAGAAATGGGAATGCCAGACCACCTGACATGCCGCTTGAGAAACCTGTATGCAGGTCAGGAAGCAACAGCTAGAACTGGACATTGAACAACAGACTGGTTCCAAATAGGAAAAGAAGTACGTCAAGACTGTATATTGTTTCCCTGCTTATGTAACTTCTATGCAGAGTACATCATGAGAAATGCTGGGCTGGAAAAAGCATAAGCTGGAATCAAGATTGCTGGGAGAAATATCAATAACCTCAGATATGCAGATGACACCACCCTTATGGCATAAAGTGAAGAGGAACTAAAAAGCCTCTTGATGAAAGTGAAAGTGGAGAGTGAAAAAGTTGGCTTAAAGCTCAACATTCAGAAAACGAAGATCATGGCATCCGGTCCCATCACTTCATGGGAAATAGATGGGGAAACAGTGGAAACAGTGTCAGACTTTATTTTTGGGGGGCTCCAAACTCACTGTAGATGGTGACTGCAGCCATGAAATTAAAAGATGTTTACTCCTTGGAAGGAAAGTTATGACCAACCTAGATAGCAATTGAAAAGCAGGGACATTACTTTGCCAACAAAGGTCCATCTAGTCAAGGCTACTGTTTTTCCAGTAGTCATGTATGGATGTGAGATTTGGACTGTGAAGAAGGCTGGGCGCTGAAGAATTGATGCTTTTGAACTGTGGTGTTGGAGAAGACTCTTGAGAGTCCCTTGGACTGCAAGGAGATCCAACCAGTCCATTCTGAAGGAGATCAGCCCTGGGATTTCTTTGGAAGGAATGATGCTAAAGCTGAAACTCCAGTACTTTGGCCACCTCATGCGAAGAGTTGACTCATTGGAAAAGACTCTGATGCTGGGAGGGATTGGGGGCAAGAGGAGAAGGGGACAACAGAGGATGAGATGGCTGGATGATATCACTGACTCAATGGATGTGAGTCTGAGTGAACTCTGGGAGTTGGTGATGGACAAGGAGGCCTGGCATGCTGCGATTCATGGGGTCGCAGAGAGTCGGACATGACTGAGCAACTGAACTGAACTGAACTGAACTGCAGGGCAAGGGCTGCTGTTGACTGTGGAGAGACAGATTGAGGGAATGTGAGGGAGGAGGTCCTGGTGGGAAATGCCAGTGGAGGAAATCCAGGCAGCCATGGTAGCAAGGTGATACTGCTGAGTCACACGTAGGGAGTTGGAACCATCACCATAGCCTCTGTCTTACCACACGCCAGCATCTGCAGCTGAAGAACAGAGAGGCTGGCCCATCAAAGGCCTGAGGCACTGAACTGCAGAGTAGGACCCCAGCCAAGGGGGCCTGTCTTGCTGAACATCAGAGAAGGGCCCCAGGCAAGGGAGCTCTCTAAGTGCCTGAATGGGAGGAGCTATGGAGAAAGACTGGCCAAAGAGGCCTTCTGATCACCAGCTACAAGAGGCTCAGAAAAAGACTCTGATAGGGCTATTACGCCTGTGGTGGAGGCAACCCGTGTCCGCGCACACTAGTCACCACCAGAGTACCCGCAAGCCAAGCAACTGCACCACCTTCATGGTCAACTCTCACTGGGGCAGAGCTGCCCCAGGCAAAAACAGTCTTAGATCTATGCCCACAGGGTTGCTTTTGTCATGTCCAACTCTGTGACCCTGTAGACCATGGCCTGCCAGGCTTCTCTGTCAAGGAGGGGTTTCTCTAGGCAAACATACTGGAGCATATTGGCCAATACTGGTTACCATTCCTTCTAGAGAACTATATTTCCTGCTGCCCTAGCTGCCACCTCCCCTGAGTACCTGGTGCTGCCAAAACCCTTGCAACTCAAGTAGCTGCACCACCTCCACACCTGGCCTTCACAGGGGCAAACCCAAGCCCTCCAGGGCAGCCTCAGGAGCAAACCCCAGTGGATGACCCACATGCAGAGGTGGAAATAAAACCACAATTGAAACCCAGGGCAGTGTGGCTAAGGAAGAAGACCCAAACTTTCCCCCAGCTGTACAAGCTGCAGATTAAATCCACACAATCAACTAGGCAGACTCTGTGTCTATGGAATATATAAAAGGTCATTGAGAGCTCCCACAAAAGAAGATGCACTAGTTCTGATAGCTGTGGACATTGGAGGCAAGAACACACAGGAGTAGCACCAGGTTAGAATCTGAGCTGCCCACACAGCAGGTCCAGAGATCAGCACAGTGTTAGAGGGCATCCTAGGGAGGTGAGGTGCACTGTGACTCCCAAATAGGGAAAGGACTCTGACAGCAGTGACTCAAGAAAACATTTATTATTCTTATGATTTGACATGTCCTGTAGATTCTTTTGGATATTTTTCTTTTTTTCCTTTTCTCCCGCCTCTCTTGTAGTTGTCAATTTCACTGGCACTATGAAATCCACCTAAGCTTTTGAGCTTTTTTTTTTCCTTTCTTTCTCAGTCACATTCTTTATTTTTGTTATAAACTTCTGCCTCTATGTTGGGCTTTTGCAGTTCTGTGGCATTTTCCTTTTGTTTTCTTGTTTTGTTTTCTCTGTTTTAGTTTTAATATTTTAAACCTATCATTTTTTCTACATTTATTCCTTTGTATGCTTTTCCTGCTGTTCTTTTCCCCTTGCAGTTAATCTTTAACATATATAAATCTTCTTCATCTACCTCTATTTAACTTTTCATATCTATTCTTTCTTTTCTTTCTCTCCTTTCCTCTCAATATATTTGTTAGTTTTATTTTCATTGCCTTATCCCCCAATTGGCACTTTGCCTTAGTTTTGTTTTGCAAGTTGTGCTTAAGTTAGTTTTGATTTGGCAGATATAATTTTTGGTTTCCTTTTTTAGCTGGGTCAATCTACTGTACTTTATTTTTGTTGGACTGTTTTGATTTTGCTTATGGGTGTATATGTATATGTGTATATTCAGCCACACTTTTTATTGTTCTTATAAACTTCTGCCTCTCCATTGGGCTTTTGCAGTTCTGTGGAGTTTTTCTTTCTATCCTTTTTTTAATTTCTTCTTCCTTTTTTTCTTTTTTTATAATTTTCATAATTTTTTAATAATTTTTATAATTTTTTTATAATTTTAATTTTCAATTTTTACTAGTAAGAAAACCCCTGTTAGTGAAATGTCTCATACAGTTTCTTTAAATGTCCTTAAAATAAGGGGGAGCACCCTTCTTTGTTCCTTCTTCCTTCCTGATAGTTGGAATTTGGAATGATAGATATAGCTTGAACATCTATTTTATACCCTGAGAAGGAGCCATGTGCTGTAATGGAATAACAAACTGGAAGATGTCTGGGTTCAAATGACATTGGCAAGTAGCATGCCACATAATTTGTTTATACCTTTTGGGGGGCAAATTTTTGTTGGCAAAAGCAAAAATAAACTTGTCTAATTTCAGCAACTGCTTTTATGAATATTCCATCATTTTTGATTGAGGCTAACTCAAAAATGCCATATGTGAGGTGAGAATGGGAAGGGGAAGGCATTTGTATGTCTAACTCATTAGTCAAGGATTGTATTTTTTCATGTACTTAACCCATGCCTCTAAATTCTCAAGCTACTTCATGAGCATACCACAGTTTTAAAAATACATTCATATCTATTTTCTAATTTTATATTTTCAGCATCTATTAGTTGGCTAGGGCAGAGAATATGGTACCATTTTAGAGGTAAGAAAATTAAACATTGAATAGTGTAACATTTGCAGTAAATACTAAGCTAATTCATGGGAAAGAGAAGGTGAAGCTCTACTCTTCTACACCAAATCCAGTGCATCTCCCTAGATTATAAACTTTTGAAAGATCTATCCATTGTTGGGGCTTCCCTGATAGCTCAGTTGGTAAAGAATCTGCCTGCAATGCAGGAGATCCTGGTTCTATTCCTGGGTCAGAAAGATTCCCTGGAGAAGGGATAGGCTACCCACTCCAGTATTCTTGGGCTTCCCTTGTGGCTCAGCTGGTAAAGAATCTGCCTGCAATGTGGGAGACTTTTCAATAGAATTGTGGGGTAGGAGACATTTGAGGGAGCTCCTGGATCCTAACTTTTATTTCTCATTCCAGCAAAAGGGTGAACCATGGATGACATTAACAGGACTGAGGCTGGGAATGAGGAGACAGCAAGAAGGGAAAATGATTCATGGATTAAACGCCACTTCAACTATGAATGCTATATGACTTTCCTTAATGGCTGCTACAGCTGCAAGTGGGAAACCCAACAGAGGGAAAAACCCAGACGTCCACTCTGCTGCTGTTCTTTGGTACAGAGCAATGGGAAGGAGATGGGCCATATTTTCTTAGATATGGGGAACATGGGCCTTGAAAGAAGTGCTATAATTGTGCCTGTGTGTGTGTCTGCCTATGCATACAGTCATGCATCATGTGTAATGGGTCAAAAATAACTATTTCTAAGGTGAAAGGTGACCAGAATCAGATAGCTAAAGAAAAGAAGATGGCAAAAGAAGTGGCATCAGAGGAGGAGTTAAAGCGCTTAGTATAAAGTGTATTTTCGGTAGAGCAGAGGATATGGATGGAGAAGTGACGGGAAATGAAGCTGGAGACAGAGGCAGGACAGATGTTGTGTGGTTTAAAGAATTTTATTTCTGCCATGTAGGGAGTTAAGAGTCCCTAAAGATTTTAAGATACCAAGGAGAACAGTAGTGTGTTCAGTGAAAAATGAACTTCCATTGTTGAATTTACACATATTAGGTGATAAATGGTAAGTGATCAAGTTGGAGAATATTTTAACCAGATTATATAGTAACTTTATGTCAAACTAAACTGTTTGAACTTTATCCTGGAAACAGTGTGGAGGCTTTGAAATGAGACTTTTCAAATGAGTGGCAACAGTGAAAATCAAAATAAGAAAATGGATTTATTCATTATTTATTGAATGTGTGCCGTAGTGAATAAGACCACTAAGGCCTCTGGCTCTCCTGCATATCACAGTCTAGTGGGATGAGTTAGGTCATAAACAGTAATGAAGAAAGGTGGTTTCAGCTAGAGATAAGAGCTTTGAAGACAATGCATAGGAAAATGTGTTAGGTAGATGGAAACATGGTTAGAGAAGACTACTTTGAAACAATGTCACGTGAGCAGTCTCTTAAGTGAAGACTTTGGGACCACCCATGTATGTCTGGGGGCAAAAATATTTCAGGCAGAGGAACCAGGAAATGCAAAGCTCTTGAAGTGGGAACAGATTTGGTCATGTTTTAGAAACAAAACAAAAAAAAAAAACAGCATTACTGGAGTTCAGAAATGGCATTAGTTTATAGAGTGGGATGAGGTCAGGAGTGGGCAAGGCTTAATCGTGTAGGACCTTTGGGCAGTCAGTTTGGATGATTATTCTGATATAGTAGGAAGTTCTGGGAGAGTTGTAAGCAGGGGAGTGACTTTATCTGGTACATATTTTTAAAAGGTCACACATGTTTTATGTAGAGAGTGCTTATAAACCTAAGTCAAAACCTGCTCTCTTCATCTTCCTATACTCTGGATGCAGTGCCTTAATGCCTGTAGTGTCTCTCACCTTTTTGGGGTATTCTTTCTATGTTTCCCATTTTATTTCTTATCCTTAGTCTTCACAATAGCCACATAATTTATATAAGGCAGAGATACTATACATTTTTAATAGTTTGGATGCAGTATCCAAAGGAGGCAAAATTTCTCTTTCATGTGGTACAGTAATGTTCCCAGGGTTTGACAATTCTGGCTTGGCTGAATTTGATACAGTTTCAGTTCCTGGGGTTGTCTTCAAGAATCAATTTGTTCACCTTCTCCATAAAAATACTCTCCATTTTGACTTTGGGCTCACATATCTGGATAATGCCACTGCCACCACTTAGCTATGTGACCTTGAGTCAATTACCTTACTTCTCTGAGCTTTCGTTCTTTCTTCTTGAAAATGAGGTTAACGATACCTAACTTATACAACTATATTGAGTAATAAAACAAATGAAAATCATTTGTGAAGTCCCTAGCATTGTATTCATATAAAATGGATACTGGAAAAAAAAGGAGGTTGTTTATTCCCTAAATTCCTCCCTTCCCAAAAACGTGGGCAGATAAATGACTAAATGAATTTGTGAATGAACATGTTACTCAACTAATGAACAAACATTTGATACTTGAAGAGGTTGATAAATTCAACAGATGGTTGTTGAGACACTGTGATAGACACTGGCAATATATAGAAGGATAACAGAAGTTCCTTTTCCTCAAAAAAGAAACAGATGACATCAGATACAAATCTATACAAAAATGATTCCAGTTCAGGGTAATGTTATAAGTAGGCTTTTACAAAATTCCATAGGGAAAAAGAATACAGTGTTCTCTCCAGCCTGGGGAGTGTAATGCTGCAGTGTAACTATGTAGACCTCTGGGGAGTATAAGCAGATGTTGCTGAGATACGATGGATAAATGGAGCTAAATGAGACTTCCTTCTTTCTCTTCCCAGAGAGAGCGAATATTTTACCCATGGCTGATTATGTCATTTTTCTTGTCTATAATTTTGCTGTTTACATGGGTGGAGACTTCAAATGAATACAATGGCTTTGACTGGTGAGTTTCACTTTTTTTAATTTTTCATTGAGTAAGGGTTCTTTGGTCTGATAGTCACATGGGTGCTACTTCAGGCTGAAAAGATCTGGTGACATAAGAGGGAGAGTGGAAAAAAATTGGGCGTTCTACAGCTAGTGGATGGGAGGCACAACTCTGGGGAGGGGTATGGTTGCTCAGCACCCTCAGCTACTATATTTCCCTTCCACCTATGCTCCCTCTCACACTTAGACCAAATCTGCTCAGTGAGAAGCGTTCTCTCTGCTTTCTGTGCCCCCAGTCCTTCTATTCAGATGACTCCCTGATACCTTGTTCCTCAGCTTCTCTGTCTGGGTTACTGATACCTACACTGGTTGCATGATCTCTGTCCATGAACCCTGATGTCTCTGCCTCACCTCCAGCCTCTGTTTCTTCCTTCTCTCCTTACTGGGCTTTCTAAGACTCTGGAGACAGAAACAGTGTCCCATCTCATCACCTTTTCTAGCCAGATTCCTGCTCTGAACTATTCCTAGCTCTTCCAGTTTCTCTGGCCTGATTGATATAGCATACCAATACTTGGTATTTGAGGGCAAAAGGGGTATCTTTTAGTATGAGGCTTTAAAAATGTAATACAGTTTACTTTTTCAATTACAGAAGTAAAATATGTTGTTTTAAATATTAAGAAATGCAGAAAAGTAGAAAATATTATCTTATTCTTCAGTGGCAATCACTTGACGTACTTCTCAGGTTTTTTTCCTATGCTTATTTTTATATTATTATGCTTGTACCATATATGTAATTTTTCTTTTTTCCTGCATTTAAAATAGCTGTACACATTTTGACAAATTATTAAAACTCAGTGAAAATTACTTTAAATGGTTTTAGAGTCTTTCATGACATGAAGGTACTATAGTGCACTTGTGTGCTCAGTTGCTTCAGTTGTGTCCAACTCTAGGCGACCCCATATGGCCCACCAGGCTCCTCTGTCCATGGGATTCTCCAGGCAAGAATACTGAAGTCCCCTGGAGAAACCCATGTCTTTTGTATCTCCTGCATTGCAGGCAGATTCTTTACCCACTGAGCCAACTGGTACGGAGCTAGTGCACGTACTTATTTTTTATTGTTAAGCATTATTAGTTTTTATAGAATATGAGTGTGGAGAAATCTTTGTGTTCTGACTTAGAGTCTTACAGAAGATTCCCACAAGTGGCATTATTCAGTCAAGAAGAATAAAACACTAGTAAAATTCATTATTCCTGTTACTAAAGTATTTCTCAAAAGGTAGTAGTTTCCATTCACAATAAAGGTTTTGGCTTTCTATTTTAACCTTCCATTGAGAGCATTGACTATTCTAATTTTGAATCATTTTTATTAATTTTGTAGACGAAATTTATTTTTATTTTATTTTATTATTTACCAGGTATTGAAACTGGTTTCTTTAGTAATTTATTTTCTTTTTGGTTTTCTTCATCTTGTGTGATTTAGTTTTCTCATTTATATTCTTTATTTATATTCTTTATTCTTTCTCATTCTTTATTTATGGATCATTTCTAAAGTTCTCCACAATATTGGAAATAAGAAATGTTTCACTTCTTTATAAAATTTAACCTACTTTTAGAGAGCTTTATATTGAGATGTAATTGAAATACAATATTACATTTCTTTTAGGTATATATTATAGCATAATGATTTGCTATTTCTATATATTGTGGAATGATCACTGCAGTAAGTCTGGTTAAAATTCTACATCACACATAGTTTCAATTTTTGTGTGTGATGAGAATTAAGAAATATTCTCTTAGCAACTTTCAAATATACAATACTGTATTATTAACTATAGTCACCATGCTATCTGCATTTTATCCCCAGGACATGTTTATTCTACAACTAGAAGTTTATACCTTTTTATCCATTTTCACCCATTTGTCCACCTTCCACCCCTCTCCTCTGGTAATCACCAATCTGTTCTCTGTGTCTATGAGTTTGGTTGGTTGGTTTTTATTTTTCATGTATAAATGAAGTCATATGGTATTTATCTCTTTCTCTGTCTGACCGATTTTACTTAGCATAATGCTGTGAGGGTCCATCCATGTTGTCATAAATGGCATTTTTCATTTTTTATATAGTTGAATGATACTCCCTTGTATGTATATACCACATTTTTATTAAGTCATCAGTGGATACTAAGGTTGTTTTCTTGTCTTGGCTATTATAAATAGTAGACTTTTTGATAAAGGCCATACTGATTGGCATGAGGTGATACCTCACTGTAATTTTAACTTTCATTTCCCTAATAAATAACAGTGTTGAACATTTTTTCATGTGCTTGTTGGCAATCTCTGTGTTTTCTTTGGAGAAATATCTATTTAGGTCTTCTGCCCAATTTTTTATATTTCATTGCTTGTTTGCGGTTGAGATACATGAGTTGTTTGTATATTTTGGAGATTAATCCCTTGTCAGTGACATAATTTACAAATATTATCTCCCTTTCCGTGTGTTGTCTTTTCCTTTTGTTAATAGTTTCCTTTGTTATGCAGATGCTTTTGAGTTTAAGTAGGTCCTATTTGTTTATTTTTTCCCTTTACTCTAGGAGATGTATCAAAAAAATACTGCTGCAATTTCTGTGAAAGAGTGCTCTTCCTATGTTTTCCTCTAAGAATTTTATAATATCTATTCTTATGTTTGGAGCTTCCCTGGTGGCTCAGATGGTAAAGCGTCTGCCTGCAGTGCGAGAGACCTGGGTTTGATCCCTGGGTTGAGAAGATCCCCTGGAGAAGGAAATGGCAACCCACTCCAGTACTCTTGCCTGGAAAATTCCATGGACTGAGGAGCCTGGTGGGCTACAGTCCATGCGGTCACAAAGAGTCGGACACGACTGAGCAAATTCACTTTCACTTTCACTATTCTTACATTTAGAGTTTTAACCCATTATTATTTTATTTTTGTGTATGATGTTAAAGAATGTTCTAATTTAATCCTTTTAAAAGTAGCTGTCCAGTTTTCCCAGAACCATTTGTCGAGGAGACTATATTTTCTCCTTTGTGTATTCTTGCCTACTTCTTCATACATCAGTTGATCATAGGTGTTTTGAGTTTTGGATTTCCCAGTTGATACTCATGGTAAAGAACCTGCCCATCAATGCAGGAGACCTAAGAGATTTAGGTTCAGTCCCTGGATTGGGAAGATCCTGTGGAGGAGGACACAGCAACCCAGTCCAGTATTCTTGCCTGGAGGATCCCATGAACAGAGGAACCTGGCTAGCTACAGTCTATAGGGTCACAAAAAGAGTCAGACATGACTGAGCACATGTGAGTTTACTTCTATTTTTTCCATCCTGTTCTATTGATCTATATTTCTGTCTATGTAACAGTACCATACTTTGTGCCACTACTATTTTGATTACTGTAACTTTGTAATATAGTATGAAGTCAGGGAGCCTGATTCCTCCAGCTCCATTTTTCTTTCCAATGTTTGGTTTGGTTACTCAGGGTCTTTTGTGTTTCCATACATGTTTTAATTTTTTTGTTGTTCTAGTTCTGTGAAAAGTGGCATTCGTGTTTTCATATGGACTGTATTGAATCTATAGATTGCCTTGGATGGTATAACTCATTTTGACAATATTGATTCTGCCAATCCAAGAACATGATATATCTTTCCATCTTCAGTTTCTTTCTCAGTGACTTACTGTTTTCAGAGTTCAGGTCTTTTGCCTCCTTAGGTAGATTTATACCTACATATTTTATTCCTTTTGATGTGATGGTAAATGGATTTGTTTCTTAAACTTCTCTTTCTGATTTTTTGTTGTTAATATATAGGGATGTAATAGAGTTAATTTTGTATCCTGCAACTGTGCCAAATTCATTAATGAGCTCTAGTAGCTTTGTGGTAGCATCTCTAGGATATTCTACTTATAATATCTTCTCATATGCAGTGACAGTTTTACTTCTTTTTCAGGTTGAATTCATTTTATTTCTTTATCTTCTCTGAATGCCATGGCTAAGACTTTCAAAATTATGTTGACTAAAACTGCTGAGAGTGGACATTCTTGTCTTGTTCCTGATCTTAGAGGAAATGTTTTCACCTTTTCATTGTTGAATATGATGCTAACTGTGGGTTTGTCATATATAGCCTTTATTATATTGAGATATATTCTACCTATGCCCACTTCCTGGAGAGTTTTTATCATGTATGGCTACTGAATTTTTTCAAAAGCTTTTCTACATCTATTGAGATGATCTTATGGTTTTTACTCTTTAACTTGTTGATGTGGTGTATCACACTGATTGATTTATACATATTGAAGAATCCTTGTATCCCTGGGATAAATGCCACTTGATAATGATGTATGATCCTTTGAATTTGTTGTTGGTTTCAGTTTGCTAGAATATTGTTGAGGATTTTTGCATCTATATTCATCACAGTTATTGACCTATAATTTTCTTTTCCATGATATCTTTGTCTGGTTTTTGTACCAGGGTGCTGGCGGCCTCATAGAATAAGTTTGGGAGTATTCCTGCTTCTGCAATTTCTTTGGAATAGTTTCATGAGGATGGATGTTAACTCTTCTATAAACCTTTGATGGAATTTGCCCATGAAGCCATTTGGTCCTAGACTTTTTTTTCTTGAAAGACCTTTGATCACACTTTCCATGTCAGTACATATGACTGGTCTGTTCATATTTTCTATCTCTTCCTGTTTCAGGCTTAGAAGGTCGTACCTTTCTAAGAATTTGTCCATTTCTTCCAAGTTGTCCATTTGAGGGACGTATAATTGCTTATAGGAGTCTCTTATGATCCTGTGTATTTCTATGATCTCTGTTGTAACCTCATATTTTTCATTTCTAACGTGAATGATTTGAGTCCTCTCCCATTTTTCTTGATGAGTCTAGCCAAATGTTTATAATTTTGTTTATCTTTTCAAGGAAACAGCTTTTAGTTTCATTGATCATTGCTATTGTTTTTTTTTTGTTTCTATTTCATTTATATCTATTATGTTCTTTATGATTTCTTTCCTTTTACTAATTTCAGGTTTTCTTGCTCTTTAGTTAGTTTTTTTACAAGGTTAGGTTGTTTATTTGTGATGTGATTTTTCTTGTTTCCTGAGGTAATATTATATTGATATACACTTTCCTGGTAGAATAGCTTTTGCTGCATATCATAGGTTCTGGGTCATTATGTTTCATTGTCGTTTGTCTCTAGGTTTTTCTTTTTATTACTTCTTTAATTTCTTCAGTGCTCCATTGATTGTTTAGTAGTATACTATTTAGCCTCTAAGTGTTTTTGTTTTTTATACTTTTTTCATGTAGTTTACTTTTCATCTCATAGAGTTGTGCTTGGGAAGGATGCTTTATATGATTTCAGTTTTCCTAAGTTTACCTCAGTGATCAATGCAAAGAAATAGAGGAAAACAACAGAATGGGAAAGACTGTAGATCTCTTCAAGAAAATTAGAGATACCAAGGGAACATTTCATGCAAAGATGGGCTCGATAAAGGACAGAAATGGTATGGACCTAACAGAAGCAGAAGATATTAAGAAGAGGTGGCAAGAATACACAGAAGAACTGTACAAAAAAGATCTTCATGACCAAGATAATCACGATGGTGTGATCACTCACCTAGAGCCAGACATCCTGGAATGTGAAGTCAAGTGGGCCTTAGAAAGCATCACTACGAACAAAGCTAGTGGAAGTGATGGAATTCCAGTTGAGCTATTTCAAATCATGAAAGATGATGCTGTGAAAGTGCTGCACTCAATATGCCAGCAAATCTGGAAAACTCAGCAGTGGCCACAGGACTGGAAAAGGTCAGTTTTCATTCCAATCCCAAAGAAAGGCAATGCCAAAGAATGCTCAAACTACCACACAATTGCACTCATCTCACATGCTAGTAAGGTAATGTTCAAAATTCTCCAAGCCAGGCTTCAGCAATACATGAACCACGAACTTCCAGATGTTCAAGCTGGTTTTAGAAAAGGCAGAGGAACCAGAGATCAAATTGCCAGCATCCACTGGATCATGGAAAAAGCAAGAGAGTTCCAGAAAAACATCTATTTCTGCTTTATTGACTATGCCAAAGCCTTTCACAATAAGCTGTGGAAAATTCTGAAAGAGATGGGAATTCCAGACCACCTGACCTGCCTCTTGAGAAACCTGTATGCAGGTCAGGAAGCAACAGTTAGAACTGGACATGGAACAACAGAACTGGTTCCAAATAGGAACAGAAGTATGTCAAGGCTGTATATTGTCACCCTGCTTATTTAACTTATATGCAGAGTACATCATGAGAAACACTGGACTGGAAGAAGCACAAGCTGGAATCAAGATTGCCAGGAGAAATATCAGTAACCTCAGATATGCAGATGACATCACCCTTATGGCAGAAAGTGAAGAGGAACTAAAAAGCCTCTTGATGAAAGTGAAAGAGGAGAGTGAAAAAGTTGGCTTACAGCTCAACATTCAGAAAACGAAGATCATGGCATCTGGTCCCATCACTTCATGTCAAATAGATGTGGAAACAGTGTCAGACTTTATTTGGCGGGGGGCTCCAAAATCACTGCAGATGGTGATCGCAGCCATGAAATTAAAAGATGCTTACTCCTTGGAAGGAAAGTTATGACCAACCTAGACAGCATATTGAAAAGCAGAGACATTACTTTGCCAACAAAGGTCCATCTAGTCAAGGCTATGGTTTTTCTAGTGGTCATGTATGGATGTGAGAGTTGGACTGTGAAGAAAGCTGAGCACTGAGGAATTGATGCATTTGAAGTGTGGTGTTGGAGAAGACTCTTGAGAGTCCCTTGGACTGCAAGGAGAGATCCAACCAGTCCATTCTGAAAGAGATCAGCCCTGGGATTTCTTTGGAAGGTATGATGCTAAAGCTAAAACTCCAGTACTTTGGCCACCTCATGCGAAGAGTTGACTCATTGGAAAAGACTCTGATGCTGGGAGGGATTGGGGGCAGGAGGACAAAGAGACGACAGAGGATGAGATGGCTGGATGGCATCACCGACTCGATGGACGTGAGTTGAGTGAACTCTCCGGGAGTTGGTGATGGACAGGGAGGCCTGGCGTGCTGCGATTCACTGGGTCGCAAAGAGTCGGACACAACTGAGCGACTGAACTGAACTGAAGTTTACCAAGTCTTACTTTGTGGCCCAGCATGTGGTCAGTCATGGGGAATGTTCCATGTGTATTTGAGAAGAATTTGTGTTCTGCTGCTTCTGGATGGAAAACTTTATAAATATCAGCTTCTCAGGTGGCACAGTGGTAAAGAATCTGCCTGCCAAAGCAAGAGACATAGGTTCAATCCCTGGGTGGGAAGATCCCCTGGAGTAGGAAATGGCAACTCACTCCAGTATTCTTGCATGGAAAATTCCATGGACAGAGGAGCCTAGGGGATTACAGTCCATGGGCTCACAATGACTTGAATACAACAACACACACTTTATAAATATCAACTAAGTGTATCTGGTCTAATATGTTACATAAGGCTTGTGTTTGCTTATTGATCTTCTGTCTGGATGATCTGTCCATTGCTATAACTGGGGTGTTAACATCCTCCACAATTATTGTGCTACTATCGATTTGTCCATTTGTGGCCATTAATATTTGTCTTATATATTGGGGTGCTCCTATATTGAGTGTATATCAGTTGTTACAAAAGCTTCATCTTGGATTGATCCCTTGATCACTATGTAGTGTTCTTCTTTGTCCATTGTAACAGTCTTTATGTTAAAGTCTATTTTGCCTAATGTGAGTCTTGCTACTCTAACTTTTTTTTTATTTCCATTTGCATGGAATATTTTTTCTATCCCCTCACTTTCAGTCTGAATGTGTTCCTAGATAAGAAGTGGGTTTCTCGTAGACACAGCATGTATATGGGTCTTTTATGTATCCATTCAGCTAGTGTATGTCTTTTGATTGGACCATCTAATACATTTATATTTAAGTTAATTACTGATATGTATGCTTCTACTGCCATTTTCTTAATTGTTTTGAATTTGTTTTTCTAGGTCTTTTTTCTTTCCTTCCTCTTTTGTTCTGTTTTCTTATGGTTGATGACTAAGTTTTTGTGCTGTGTTTGGATTCCTTTGTGTGTGTGTGTGTGTGTGTGTATGTGTACACATGCACACATCTAATTAGTTTTGAGTTGTGCTGTTTCCATGAGGTTTTGATACAGTAGTCTGTATATGTATAAGGTTGTATTAAGTTGCTGCTCTTTTTCTTGCCTAGAGAAATTCTATTAACATTTGCTAGTCTAGTGGTGCTGAATTCTCTTAGCTTTTGCTTGACTATAAAACTTTTGATTTCTCCGTCGATTCTGAATGAGAGCTTTGCTGTGTAGAGTATTCTTATTTGTAGGTTCTTTCCTTTCATCACTTTGAATTTATTGTGCCACTCCCTTCTGGCCTGCAGAGTTTCTGCTGAGCAATCAACTAATAACATTCTGGGGATTCCCTTGCATGTAATTGGTCACTTTTGCCTCATTGCTTTTGATATTTTTTCTTTGTCTTTAATTTTTGTGAATTTGATTACTATGTGTCTTGTCATGCTCATCCTTGGGTTTATATCCTGCCTGGGTTTCTGCGTTTCCTGAACTTTAGTGACTATTTCCTTTCCCATGTTAGAGAAGTTTTCAACTATTATCTCTTCAAATAATTTTTCAAGTCCTTTCTGTCTCTTCCTTCTGGGACCCCTATCGTGTGAATGTTGGTGAATTTAATGTTGTCTCAGAGGTTTCTTAGACTGTCTTCATTTCTTTTCATTCTTTTTTCTTCTGTTCTGCAACAGTGATTTCCACTACTGTGTCTTCCAGACCAAGTATCCATTCTTTTGCCTTACTTATTTTGCTACTTATCCTTTCTAGTGTATTTTTCATTTCAGCTATTGTTCATCTATGTGTGCGTGTTCTTTAGTTCTTCTTGGTCTTTTTTTTTTTTTTTTTACTTTACAATTCTGTATTGGTTTTGCCATACATTGACATGAATCCACCATGGGTGTACATGCGTTCCCAAACATGAACCCCCCTCCCACCCCCCTCCCCACAACATCTCTCTGGGTCATCCCCGTGTACCAGCCCCAAGCATGCCGTATCCTGCATCGGACATAGACTGGCGATTTGATTCTTACATGATATTATACATGTTTCAATGCCATTCTCCCAGATCATCTCACCCTCTCCCTCTCCCTCTGAGTCCAAAAGTCCGCTATACACATTTGTGTCTTTTTTGCTGTCCTGCATACAGGGTTAAACAGTTCTTACATCTTTTCAATCCTTGCCTCCATTCTTTTTCTGAATCCTGGATCATCTTCACTGTCAGTATTCTTAACTCTTTTTCTTAAAGCTTGCCTCTCTCCACTTCACTTAGTTGTTTTTCTGGAGTTTTATATTGTTCTTCATCTGGGACATAATCCTCTGCTGTTTCAATTTTTTCTTGTTGTTTTGTGATTGTGGTTTCCATTCCAAAGGCTGCAAAATAGTAGTTCTTCTTGTTTCTGCTGTCTGCCCCTCTGGTGGGTGATGCTATCTAAGAGGCTTGTGCAATTATAACTTTGTTTAAGAAATCAATTTATTAGCAGTTTTATCTCATAAACTACTTTAGACACAAAAAAAAGACCAGAGATGTTAGAGTCCAGAGCTCTTACACAGAATATAGACATTAATATAGTGGCTTGCTGTTATGTAAAAAAACATATATTTATATGGATAAAAAAATTTGCTGAAATGGAAAGTATTAGCTATGTGAAAGCAGTGAATTTACAGATGACTTTTCCTCTTTTGACATCCCAGAATTTCTATATTTGTTTTTTACTGAGTACAAAGCTTTTGAGTATTCTAAATAGTATTCTAATTCTAAATTTTAAAAAGCCATACAACTCACACAGAACCCCATTAGAGTACATAATTGTCTATAGAACAAAGTTAAAACTTCTCAAATAAATATCCCCAAAGGCTATCTATTCCCAAATTGCTTTTCTTCTTAGCCCCTATTTTCTTATGCCTCATCTAGTCCAGTCTTATCACTTATCCTTGACACAGATGCTACTAATTTATGTATTTTAGGAATTGAAACATATTTTTGCAGGGTTGTTTTCCTAGGTTCAAAAATTTGGTTCTTTTGGTCCCTTGTCTTGCTGAGTGTCCTTGGGATCCTGGCTGCCTACACAACAATGCTGGTGGTGAGTAATGTTTCCCATTTCTCCCACCCTCTTCTCGAGTAGCCTCATGAGGTGCTCTTGTCTGTGGTATGGTTCCCAATTGGTGCTGGGAGCCCTCAGATCACTCTTAGCAGAGTTTGGGTTTATATCAGCCCCTTGAATGTTAGGGAGGAGGGATAGATTGTGGGGGAAAAGGCTTGTGCTATTAGAAGGTATGTCTTTCTACTTTGACCCTTTGAAAAGGAGGCAGGACATATTTTTTCTCTTCCTCTGTTTCATGGCTTATTTTCTGGTTCACTCAGTATTGTCATTTTAGATGCTCACACTTTCACATGGCAGTACTTTTACACATTTAACTATTCATTTCATAGTGCATCTCCTGAGAATCAGTCTTTCAGGGCCTTACAAATTATCTGGTGTGTTACACCTGTTATACTGTGCAAGTGCTAGTCCCCTAGTCCAGGTGCAAAGTACATTTATTTTAGCAAGTGTCTTTACACAGTAGAGACCCTGCCTGTTTCCTGACATAGTAGTATATGTAGTCTGAGAAATTCCCACCAGACATAGTAGTGTCATGGAGTATGAGAAACTGAGGCCAACAAGTAGCGGAATCTGTAGAAGTGGAACATTTATGGGAGACTAACGTTTAGGTTACTGGAGTTTTCTGGTACCCACTTACACACAGGACATATATATCTTTCTCTCATTTCATAATTTCTTGTCCCCACTGATTTCTTCTCTGATACTAAAAAAACCCAACTCCCAAATCAGTTGACATTTGCATTAACTTTTCTTTCTGCAAAGTATATTGACTATTGTATGAGCCATAAGTACTGAGGTTACAGAGATCAAAGACAGGCAGTTTCTGTTTTTATTCAGGGCACTTCAAAGACAGAGGTATGAGAAATAAAGTTACAATAGTCCTTAATTCAATGAGTTTAGAATCTAGTAGGGAAGTAAGTCCTAGACAAAAATAACCAATGCAGACAGAGCATTATAATTGTCATTAGAAGGCCTAAATAAAGCTCAGCGTGGGTTCTGAGAAGGAAGAGGTAACTTTCAATCAAGAGGATTAAGTGAAACTTCTTGGAGGAGGTGGCAGAGGAGTGGGATCTTGAAAGGATGTTGGATTTAGACACGTGTTTATGGGAGTGCAGAAGAAAGTCCAGACCATGGCAACATCATGACAAAGTCAGACAGAGATATATGGAGAGTGACTAGATAAGAGGGAAGAATCAGTATAGTTAACATGTAGGGGATAGTGAAGAAAAATGGGGAATATGGTTAAAACAATAGACTTGTGATAGATTTTGTAAGGCCTAAAAAGTAGGCTAAGATACTTGATATAAATCAGATTCTAATTAGGATTACCATTTTGAAAGGCATTGTGTGAAGGGTGTCTGTAGACAGAAATTAGTTAGAAATTTTCTATTTAATGAGAAAAATGCAGCTGAACGATGTATTTGGGACAAGAATCTGGCCACCAAATTGTACGACTCTCATACATGATCAAAATAAAACTAAGATGGACTTTCACTGTCCAATAAGCCATGTGTTTTTAAATAGGCTTCTCCTCTACCCTACCTATTTTTGGATACAGTGGCAACAACAGAGGAGACCTAGATTCTGTTTCTGCTTTAAGTTATTTTGTAACCTTGACCAAGTCACATAACTCTTCTAAGCCTCAATTTCATAATATTTAATGATATTTTACAGGGTTTGGTAATGTACAGGGCCTGGTGACTCAGTCAGTAAAGAATCAACCTGCAATGCAGGAGACCCATATTTGATCTCTGGGTTAGAAACATGCCCTAGAGAAGGAAATGGCAACCCACTTCAGTATTCTTGCTTGGAACATCCCATGGATAGAGGAGACTGGTGGCTATAGTCCATAGGGTCACAAGAGTTGTGCACAACTTAACAACTAAACCATCACCAAAGTACAAATAAAATCATATCCATAAAATTATTTTGATAAAAAGGTGAGTGCCTTGTGCATTCAAACTCTTCTTAATAACCTAAGAATCTGAAGACTCCAGTTTTCAGTCTGTCTTCACACTGACTTGGTGATTACCTAGATTCAAACCTAATTAAGGTTTATTGACTAATACCAATGTTAACAGCCTTGATTCATGGACCTGACATTCCAGGTTCCTATGCAATATTGCTGTTTACAGCAGCGGACCTTGCTTCTATCACCAGTCACATCCACAGCTGGGTATTGTTTTTGCTTTGGCTCCATCCCTTCATTCTTTCTGGAGTTATTTCTCCACTGACCTCCAGGAGCATATTGGGCACCTACTGACCTGGGGAGTACCTCTTTCAGTATCCTATCATTTTGCCTTTTCATACTGTTCATGGGGTTCTCAAGGCAAGAATACTGAAGTGGTTTGCCATTCCCTTCTCCAGTGGACCACATTCTGTCAGACCTCTGCCCCACGGGCATGGCTTAGTTTCATTGAGTTAGACAAGGCTGTGGTCCTAGTGGGATTCGATTGACTAGTTTTCTGTGAGTATGGTTTCAGTGTGTCTGCCCTCTGATGCCCTCTTACGACACCTATTATCTTACTTGGAGATGGCAAGAGTGAGCGTCGACATTCTAGGAATCAGCAAACTAAAATGGACTGGAATGGGTGAATTTAACTCAGATGACCATTTTATCTACTACTGCAGACAGGAATTCCTCAGAAGAAATGGAGTAGCCATCATGGTCAACAAAAGAGTCCAAAATGCAGTACTGGGATGCAATCTCAAAAACGACAAGGCATTCCCGGCCCATGCACCAAAAAAAAAAAAAAAAA